>NC_090751.1:70878474-70885974 GCF_036898095.1 Palaemon carinicauda
GAAACTTGATTCAATGAGTTAAGCCAATACTAAATTAATGAAAATAAAATAAGGGAGGAAAAAACTAGAGGTGAACTAATCTATGTTTTTTTTATAATCACTAGGAATAAAATGTCGCTGAATATATCTACCAATCACACGTAAATGCTTTACAAATAACTTGAAAATCCCCACTAGCTGAGGTCGCAAATTCATTAAACGTATTTGATTCTGAAAAAAAAAATTCCTTATACACACAAAGATATATATATATATATATATATATATATATATATATATATATATATATATATATATATATATATATATATATATATATATATATATATATATATATATATATATATATATATCTTTGTGTGAGTGCGTGTTTGTGTGTGTGTGTCAGAGAGAGAGAGAGAGAGAGAGAGAGAGAGAGAGAGAGAGAGAGAGAGAGAGAGAGAGAGAGAGAGAGAGAGTTCTGTCACTTACATATGTAAATATAAGTTAACCCCACACGTTATGCTGCGACTAAAAACTGACATTTCTGTAATAAAGGACTTAACTAATCCATGGAAATAAACACACCCCCCTCGCTTCGCCCTACCTTCGACTCTTCCCGGCATCTGTCCTTCTTGTTTAATGAACATAGGGAACCATTTATTCCAACCTCACGCACCAATTTTTTCTTGGAAATCCACAAAATAACATCAATTACACATTTATTCCAGATAGAAGATTTTGATAACAATCTTAAAGTGGGCCCATTCAAAGACATTTGATAACTGTCGGGATAGGAGATAGAAATGAAACCTCCATGAGATTGGGGGAAGGGGATTTTCCCTTCTTCCTTCGCTTGGGGACAAGGGAAGGGGAGGGGGATGGGAGAGGGGAAGGGGAGGGGGAGAAGGATACAGCCTTAAGGTAAGCGACCGACAGACCGTTCTACTTCTCTTTGATCTTCTAAAGTAACCCAACTGGGGGGTAGGGACAGTCGGGGGGGCGTGAGAGGAAGGGATCGCTGCAAAGATAAGAGGGGATGCAAGGGAGGGAGGGGAGAGTGGGGGATCATCGTAGAGGGGGAACCAGGAAACGCATGAATGCTAATATGTTATAATCTTAATAAAGTGGCCTATTACTCAAGTATAAAAAATATATTAGGTTTAATATGAAAATTTCTCTTTACATTAATAAGGAGTAAACCAGACTAGGTAAAACAATTGAAAATTATAGTTTTACAATTGTTCAATTAAATTTTTAATTTTAAAGTATGTGAAACGCATCACCTGGAACCCGCAGACTTTTCGGAATTTAGTTTCTATTTCACAATATTGACACCTACTTTATGTACTTACATTTTTCAACTTCAAATCTCTCCATTAAGATTTTACTTCTCCAAAATTCTTACATCCATCTTGAGCACATTTATAAAAACAACCCCCTTTTTTTAGATTCGTTATTCCAAAAAAACTTCTAGAAAATAGAGATGTGACTCAGTATTTAATAACAACAAAGGGCTAGAGCTAGACTTTAGCAAAGTTTAACTTCAAATAAAACTACACTAATTTCTCCCAAAAAATTAGATGCTTTTCACGTTATTGGCATCTATTCATAAAAGTAGGTACATAAAGTTTAGATGGACAATAATTACCATATGTTAATATCGAAATGGTAAAATAAGGACATTACAGTAGTTTAAAACGTGATCTAAAAAAGCATATTTCGCCGAGTCGTCCTTTATGATCATGACGTCCCCCCCCAAAAAAAAAAAGCCACCACCACCGCGTCCTCTCTCTCTCTCTCTCTCTCTCTCTCCTCTCTCTCATCTCTCTCTCTCTCTCTCTCTCTCTCTCTCTCATCTCCTCTCTCTCCTCTCTCTCTCTCTCTCTCTATATATATATATATATATTTATATACACATATATATATATATATATATATATATATATATATATATATATATATATATTACATATATATATATATATATATATATAATATATATATATATATATATATATATATATATTTATATACATATACATATGTATATATATATATATATATATATATATATAATATATATATATATATATATATATATTTATATAAATATATATATATATATATATATATATATATATAATATTATATATATATATATATTATATTTATATACATATACATATATATATATATATATATATATATATATATATATATATATATATATATATATATATATATATATATATATATATATATATATATATAAACAACAACCTACACCGCCGCGCCCTCTATGAGAAATATCAAGAAAAATCAAGTGGCACGAAGTCCATAATAGGCCTAAATCCATTGGAATTTCTTAATTCGGCTGCTTAGAAAGCCGGAATGCTTTACGCAACTTCAAATTACAATCGTTGGATCTTGAATTCTTTTACTTTGACTTAAGTTACCTTAACATTACCTTGCTTCTCTTTATCATCGCCAGACTGAAAGGAACCAAATGCAACTGCACCTAAGACCGACCAAGTAAATGTATATTTGCAAATGGGAAAAGTCTTGCCATTAAACACGAAAAAAGGACAACCACATATCACGTTTAAACGGAACACAAACATTAAGCTTGATATATCAAATTAACTATATTTTACTTAAAATGACGAGGATTCACATATCTTCCTTGGAACAGTAAGAAAATTAAAGTACCAACGATTACATTTAAACGGTTGATGTAATATATATATATATATATATATATATATATATATATATATATATATATATATATATATATATATATATATATATATATATATATATATATATATATATATAAATACTTTCAAATACCAAAAAAGAAAAAATCTGGTTTCACAAAATCAGGAGACCTGTCATTAAAATCAAGAGTGGTAATTCGGTGACAATAGAATCGAGCAGAAAGAGGACGGGTGAAACAAGCTCTCCCTCACTCCAACGACTTTCATTAGCGTATTTTGCCGTGACACATTTGGCAAGCGAATCTTTCATTCTACAAGATCTAATTACTATTCTTACTGCCACCCCAGATAATCCTATCAATTCCCACCGACCCTTCTTGGCTAAGCCACATGGCATCAAGTATTCATAACCACGATGAATACCATTACCTCTTTTATCAGCATATCTCGTTATCACCGCATACATTATCTACGTTGTCAACACGCAGATCCATAACATGATTAAACTAATCGCCGTGTGGATGTGCTGTACTCAATACATTAATGGCATTCAGGTGACTCTAGAAAACGATGAATACTAAAGAGGGTAAATATTACCTACTTCACACAACCATGGAAAAAAAGGAAATATAAAATCCCCCACTATTGATTAACCAAAAAAAAAAAAAAAGCGATTTTGAAAGAGATGTAAAGAAAAGACAAACTTCCATGAATTATCAAAGGAGAGAATTTCTGCATCTAATATATCCTAATAATCGTAGCCAAACACCGATAAGCAGAGACTTTTTTTCACCAGGAAACATGTTTGCAAAATCACTTCGCAAAAAAATATATATCAATATCAAAACTAATAACAAAGGAACATCAAGTAATAACAACTTTACATCAATATATTAGAATATTAGAAACGAAGAGTAAGAAAGGAAGCACCTTGAAAACTACATGCAATTAATTTGTCATCATCCACATACAACTGGGTTGGAAGAATTAAAACTATCTCAGGACCCGTAAAAACGAATGCCCTCAACCGAGAAGGGATGGAGTTATAGCAGGACTTCTGGATGAAACCAGAGGGGGGAGGGGGGGGGGGGGGGGTCTCGAAAGAGGTGCTATTGTTGTTGTTGTTGACATTGGCGGAGGCGAAGGATTAAGTGAGGAATCCCAATGCGATGCAGCTGCAAACACCTATGCCGAATTTTACTCCACACAACACAATGTCACCGATTCATTCCGATCATAGCGTTCACCACTACGTCACCCCAATGCTACTTAACGCCGCCACACCAACCTCCACCCCCAAATCAGACACCCCCCCCCCCCAACCAGTCACCACCAAATGAACCCACATAAAAACCAACGCCGCCGTCTTGCTCGAATTCAGAGGCATGCAGAAGGACGAAGTCAAACTATATTATGTAAATGACACTTTTATTGTGTTGTGATGCGCACTTCAACTATTTTAAAAAGAATAAAATTATTGATGAAAAAACACGTTAATAATGAAGATGAAAAATTTTCCTGTGTGTCGCACACACAGCGATAAGGAGCGAGTGAACACAGTCACAGGAGTGGCTGGTGCTCTTTCATGTCGGTGGGCGTCTCCAATTGCTACTAGTTCTTGAAATAGCAAAGGCCGCTCATAAATCAGGTCCCTATCCGATGCAATTCTCGATTGTCATTCTTCTTTTTTATGACTTGGCTTAATGGCTCATTTAAGGTCTTATCAACATGCATGAACATAGCGAACTTGCATTGTGGAAATTCCGTGCCACATCTAAATGTCTTACATCCACATCATTCGGGTGTAATTAGGAGGATTTTTTTTCCCTTCTCTTGAATGAAACATATTGGCTTAGACACTAATTCCGTAATAAACGTTCATTTCTTGCCAGATATTTTTTTTTCACGTACAATATTTATTTCTCTTCTCTAGATATGGGAGACAGAATAAAGAAAACTTACTTCATCGCGGGGTTTCAGTCAGGGAATCAAACGATGTAAATAATAAATAACAAAGTAAAACAGACTCGTCATCAAGAATCATTCATCCATCAAATGAATACAAAATATTAGCTTATTGTAAACTTTCCCTGATCATTTATTCAACAACTTAAAACTTAATACACATAGATGTTGAAATAGAGAATAACAGGCAAAGAATGCAAATAATAGCAGGGAAACCAGCATGAGTGCAATCCTTACAATAAATGTCAGGTATTTCACACCCAAGATGCACGAAATGTAAGAGACTCAAACAGATTTTTACAATTTTCCTAATACTGACACACACTTATATGTAAAAAAGTCTTAAATGGCTGCCAATGCATCAAATTCTGTCTACTTTTGGGGAATAACGCACTCAAAGGGACATTGTAGTCTACAATCGTATCTCCCCAAGCCAGGCATCAATTCTTTGCATCTAAATTTAAGAAGTAATAGACAGTCGAATTATCCATTCGACAGTCTTCTTTTGCATTTATAATTTCGGAATGATATGCCCAAGGTAGGGTGAATTCGATGAAAAAAAAAAATGCGGCATAATATTGAAAAATCTGGCCTATGAAACAAAGCTATTAAATATATACATGAATGTATGTATATAAGATATATATATATATATATATATATATATATATATATATATATATATATATAATATATATATATGTGTGTGTGTGTGTGTGTGTGTGTGTGTGTGTGTGTGTAATAATATTTGTGTGTGAAGATGGATAGATATTTAAACAAACATTAAGGTTTTCACTATTAACAAGGCGTATGTGTGCATGCATTATGAAGAAGTAATATGTATAGTGGGAATTCGATGCAATATTGATGACCCTAGTGGCAAGGTGTATCAAGGATCAATATTGTGGTAGTTTACACACGTGATTCACCAACCTTTCAAACCTAAATATAAATAAATGGCAGTGACCGGAGCTAAACTGCATTTTTCACTGGTCACCACAGGCAGGAGAAAACTTCCTTTAGGTGTATGTATGCATGTATGTATGTATGTAGGTATGTATGCATGTATGTGCATATATAGGAAACATTCTACATCAGGGTAAATTGGAAGGAGTAAATAAAATAGGCAAGACCTTTGTCAATTTCCGATTACTTCTCATAAAGAGAATACTAATATTCTTGATGGATTCCGTAATAACAAGCAAAATTCATCGGTCTATATGGACCAATCAATATAATCAAAATACATACCAATTCATGTTTTTGGAACAAAAAATCTAGAGCTGAATTAGCAGCATGAAATAATGAACGTGTGAAGATCAAAGCAAATGGATTTCCTTTCCTGGCCGTACAGAAAGCGACACTTTTTAATGATTCTTTGTACACTTTTTCAGCGCCTTTTTTTCTACAAACTGTATGTTGCTTAGCATTGCTATTATTGTAAATTACATATGAAACCACATATTTGGAATTCTCACACCATTTTTTTTCTCATGCACACAAGTGTGCGCAAGCCCAACTTGAGCCATCGTATTTTCAGTTAAAATTAGTCACGGCAACTCAATTTCCAATTATGTCCATTGGTGGAAACTCGCTCCAATTATTACTAGTAAATCGCCAATTAAGTGATTTTAAAGCCCTCAAATAACAGTCTTTATTATGAGTGGCGAACATATCCTATTTCTGCAGTTAATGGAACATCAGAACGATTTCCGCTAATATCGCAACGCTGCATCTAAACGATACTTGCGAGCATTTCCAAAGCGACGGCAATCCACTAAACTCCTTCACCTTTTTCTCCAGTTCTCTTCCACTCTCCCCAGAAACTAATGGGGGAGTTTTGACAATCAGGCAATACTATTTGGAGATCAAGTAAAAAAGAAAAAAAAAAGTTATTTAACATTCACAACAATCCCTGTATAACGATGATTTTATATTTTCGACAATACTTTTCGAGACCTAAACAATAGTAGGATATTATAACAGGAGGCAAACTTTAGGACTAGGAGCGATAAAAAGGCAATAGTCATCCTCAAAAATAACAATAACAAGCACTAACACATGAATATTCACCGCATATAATACACACACATATGAGAGAGAGAGAGAGAGAGAGAGAGAGAGAGAGAGAGAGAGAGAGAGAGAGAGAGAGATCGCATTTTCAATGACCTGCTCTGTATTAAGAGCATTGAATTGGATTTACATAAAGCATACGCTAATCCTATATTCTTTCGAATCCTTGGGTGGTCCCAGATCCCTCACCCTCTCACCTCTCTCCTTGCAGGCGTAACAAGGGATAAGAGAACAGACGGGTGATGGAGCTTAAGGAAATTCGCTGCAAAGAAGAGAAAAAAATGGGGAAGTGGGATCCTGGAGCACTGGGGCTTTTTAACAGAGAAAAATGGGGAAACCATCCCACGAAGACATTTCATTAAATGGCACTAAGTATAAAGAAACGGATATGTGCTGTCATGGACCAAGTACCGGAGGATAGAGAGGTTCCATACCGGTAGAACTGATGGTCAAGTAAGGAGGGAGTGAGAACACCGGCTTCTTGTGAAGGGTTTGGAAGAGGGACAGATTGATTGACATCCAAAGGCAAGCAACTGAAGAGCCTGCAGAATGGTGTGCTGGAAACAACGCGTAAAATGAAGGAGGATACAAAAAACCAGAGAGAGAGAGAGAGAGAGAGAGAGAGAGAGAGAGAGAGAGAGAGAGAGAGAGAGAGAGAGAGAGAGAGAGTGTAACGGAAAATTCAGAAATGGCCAGTTAAATACTCCCGAGAGCAACCTTAACCATATGCATAATCATATAATAGATATTTTTATCCAAG
>NC_090751.1:70888474-70918474 GCF_036898095.1 Palaemon carinicauda
TTGGCTGAGGCCAACGTAAGGCAATTTTGTATATATTTCACATTTATTTCATTATAAGTGATTTATTGTATTATATTCCCTTTACATATGGTGAACACGAAAAACTACTTATAACCTTCAATCCTTCTATAAAAACCAAATACCTACATTAATAAGCGTCCATGCAAAGTAAGCCACTGTACAGTTCAGCACTTAATCATAATTTTTTGCCGAGAATCAGACAGAAAGTTGGGTAAAATGACATAACTTAACGTGGGTTTTATTCTTGTGAGTAATACTCAAGGATGAGCGACGTGAAGTCAGAATTACTGTTGTGGAACATATGTAAAGAGGTTCATTACTGATTGTGTATATATATATATATATATATATATATATATATATATATATATATATATATATATATATATATATATATATATATATATATATATATATATATATGTATATATATATATACACACACACATACATAGGCCTATATATAGTTATACACACATTTGAGATATATTTCTAAGGGACGACAAAAAAAAGGAGGTGAGGTTGTATATCTTTACGAAAAAACAAAAGATAAGGTCTATCTCGGTGAAATTAAACACAAAAAGATGTTGATGAAAATGACAAAAACAATATGAAAGACTATCTTAAGAAACCAATAAACGTAAGGATTATCTTGATGGAAAAAAATAGGTTTACGTGGATGGAAAAAAGAATCTAACATAGACATCAAATTAGATGAAATCTACCTTGCAGAAACAAAATAGAAAAGATCCATATGGCTGAGAGAGGAAAAAAAGAAGATAAGATCCACCTCTCAAGAGGAAAAGAGGTAAGATCTACCTTGCTGAGGAAAAACCGATATGATCAATTTTGCAGAGGGAACAAATTAAGAAAAGATGCCTCTTGTAGAAAGAATAAAAAAAGCTAAGATCTATCTTTGACAGAGAGAAAAATTACCAGATCCATCTTGCAATGAGAAAACCAAAAGAATACATTCATCTTACAGAGAAAACAAAAAGAATACATTCATCTTACAGAAAAAACAAAAAGAATACATTTATCTTACAGAGAAAACAAAAAGAATACATTTATCTTACAGAAAAAACAAAATGAATACAATCATCTTCCTGAGAAAACAAAAAGAATACATTCATCTTACAGAGAAAACAAAAAAAATACATTTATCTTACAGAAAAAAAAAAACAAAATGAATACAATCATCTTCCTGAGAAAACAAAAAGAATACATTCAACTTACAGAAAAAAACAAAAAGAATACATTCATCTTACAGAGAAAACAAAAAGAATATTCATCTTACAGAGAAAACAAAAAGAATACATTTATCTTACAGAAAAAACAAAATGAATACAATCATCTTCCTGAGAAAACAAAAAGAATACATTCAACTTACAGAAAAAACAAAAAGAATACATTCATCTTACAGAGAAAACAAAAAGAATACATTTATCTTACAAAAAAAACAAAATGAATACAATCATCTTCCTGAGAAAACAAAAAGAGTACATTCATCTTACAGAGAAAACAAAAAGAGTACATTCATCTTACAGAGAAAACAAAAAGAATACATTCATCTTACAGAGAAAACAAAAAGAATACATTTACCTTACATAAAAAACAAAATGAATACAATCATCTTCCTGAGAAAACAAAAAAGAGTACATTCATCTTACAGAGAAAACAAAAAGAGTACATTCATCTTACAGAGAAAACAAAAAGAATACATTTATCTTACAGAGAAAACAAAAAGAATACATTCATCTTGGAAAAAAAAAGATAAAATCAATTCATCATCGAGGGTAAAATTATTCATCATGAATAGAGCAAAAGGGAGGAGATACAGTTTAAAGAGAGCAAAAAGAGAAGATTAATCTAAGAGAGTAAAAAAAGATCAATATTTTGAAAGAAACAATAGAAAAAATAATTACAAAGTCGAAAAAGAGAAAACTTTATTACAGATATGACAAAAAAAGGGGAAACATTTATAATGCAAAGACAGTGAAAACAAAGAATTGTTTCACCTTCCACATAAAAAGAAAATCATCCTTGCAAAACAAAAAAACAAAAAAAAAAGTTAAAAAAACCCTATTTTAATCTTGCAAACATCAGAAAAGACGGAAAAATACGATTTATGTTGAAAAGAACTAGAAAAATTAAGGTAACAAACGATAACAAAAATTGATTAATATTGCAGACCATAATAAAGACATAAATCGCAAAAAAAAAAAAAAATTATTATTATTCTTATTATTCTTGCAAATAAAGATCACTGACGATTCGTCTTCAGGAGAACAAAACAGATCAATATGGCAGAGGGAACCAGAGAATAATAGAGAAGGTTCATCTTGCATAGAACAAAAAGTGAGGATTAATCTTGCAAGAAGAACAAAAAGATCATTCATTTTGCACAAAACTAACAGAGAGACGATGTATCTTACTGGGTCAACAATAATAACCAAGATTCGTCATGCAAAACAAGAAAATAAGATTCGTCTTGCAAAGAACAAATGAGAAGATTCATTTTGCATAGAATACAAAAGAACAGACTCCTCTAACCATGTGAACAAAGAGAGAAAATTCATCTTCAAGAGGAAAAGGGATGATTAATTTTCCAGCGAACTACTAACAATTCATCTTTTAGATAGGACAAAAATAAAAGGACACGTCTTGTAGACAGAACTAAAGACTGATTCTTGAAGGAAAAAAGACGATTACTCTTACAGAAAAGAAAAATTATTCGTCTTACAGGGTGAATATTATGATCCACGTTACAAGAGGATAGAACAGCGTATGATGAGTGAGAGAACCAAGTTTGTGTGTGTGTGTGTGTGTGTGTGTGTGTGTGGTGTTTAAGAAGGGTGGATACTAAAGGATGAATGGGAGATTAGAACGAGGGGGGTAAGAGGAGTTTGGTCGTGCCGTGAGTGCTCCGTGCGTGCGTGCGTCAATGGAAGGTGGACTTTTCCCTTGTCCTAATAGACTGAGGCTCAAAAGGGGCAATTCTCCCCGTCGGAAGCTTGAGAGCGCGTAACGAACTCTCGCACCTCTTCTCCTAGATTTAAGACTACGATTCTCTCTCTCTCTCTCTCTCTCTCTCTCTCTCTCTCTCTCTCTCTCTCTCTCTCTCTCTCTCTCGTGCTGTTCTTTTGTGGTTTATCAATTAAGCTGAGAGTCATTCTCGCATTCTAATTGGGACTGAACGAAGAAGAGGGTGGGATCGAGCAAGAGGGAGGTTTTTCCTGTCGAAAGCTTTCCCCAACTGACTCTTTATATGAGAGAGAGAGAGAGAGAGAGAGAGAGAGAGAGAGAGAGAGAGAGAGAGAGAGAGAGAGAGAGACGGTAGTCGGTGAATGTAATTCTACTTTTCCTTAAATAAATATTTTACCGTTTTCAATAAAAGGTACCTTGCTAAGAAGCGACGCTGAAACTGGGGAAGAAACTCGCCTTTCGGAGCTTTATATTTAAACAAGTAAGCATAAAGACATTATCCTTTACATGCTAGAATAAAATATATACACATACACGCACATAGAGTATATATGAACATATATATATACATACATATATATATATATATATATATATATATATATATATATATATATATATATATATATATAATGAAAGTCTAAGAGTCTGCAAGGAGATGAAATCTAAGGACAAACGAGAGCAACAAAGGGGGCTGGTTCGTATAAGGGTTTCGAAGTATACATAAGGGATGGTGGTATGATGAGAGACCAAGGGAGTCCCAGATTATATGGAGTAAAGAAAGCACCATGACGAGTTCACATGATTAGAATGAGCATTGGGGGCTCTTAGAATTCGAATGAAAATAAAAAAAAAAGTTGAAGCTACTGAGAAACACAGTTTATGCAGTGTATGCAGCATAAGAAAATTTGGAAGAGTAAAAAATAGAGAACCTTGTCAAATAGGGAAGTATGTTGGCGCCGAGGAGAGGAAAGATAGGTTATGGAAAAAGAATAAAGCATAAGATAGGAAAAGGAATAATTCGGAAGCATAAGGAGGTAAGCGAAGGAGACTTTAAAGATGAGAGGTAATGGAGGGAGTGTTGAAACATTCAGCAAGCGCAAGTGTGTGTGAATGTGTGTGTGTGTGTGTGTGTGTGTGTGTGTGTGTGGAACGCACAGGTAGTTCGACTGAAAATTCCTTACGGAGGAATATTTAGAGGAAGTTTTCTACACAGAAGATTCACTGTTCACGATCCAGCAGTCAAGGTAAAGAATGAATATAGCAGTGGCAGTTGTCTTTTTCTCGTAAATCCATCCTTTGTTAGGGTAAACGGTTTAATGGGTTCTATATATATATATATATATATATATATATATATATATATATATATATATATATATATATATATATATATATATATAATAATGATGGCTCCCGGGTCTGGGCAACAAAAATATATTATACTATGGTTCGTGTCTGGGAACCAAACATATAATATTATATATTCTACGACTGCCAAGTTAATCAACCTCTCGAATTCCAAACTCACTTGTTTGCTTTTACATTAAAACTGTTACACTTTAAAATATTCATACACGAACTCTGAGACAGTTAAATAAATCCCAAACAGCAATATATAAAACACTGAATATCTAAAGGTCTCCTAAGTACACTCAAAACTAAACTGGGTAATTATTATTACGAATAAACTTACTACGGTTCATTAACAGGATAAAAGCATAACTATTCTAAACAATAATAATTGGAATAATACACTTTACAATAATAAATATATTCCATATAAATTACAACACTTTGAGAGAATTTCCATAAATCAAACAAATCACTCGAAATATTAAGTCTGAACCAAACATAGATTGAGACAAAAATGTTACGATCTGAAAATTATATATTAACTTGACTTGAACAATTATATCTGAATAAACCCTAGACTAAGAAAAATATATAACATTTAAGAAAATTATACAAAACACTTGTTTCACTTGAAATTAAGTCTGAATACAATATTCAAGTTTGACAATGTAAAATAGATAACCAGATCACAATACAAATACCTAACCTTCCTACAGGGCCGTTTTAAAAAACTCTAAAGAGAATTTTCATAAGTACTCACTACACAGAGTATATGCAGGGCAAAAATCACTTTGGAGAGGACAAACTATAGGTACTGAACATTTTTAAAACAATACTATAAGATACGTGTATGAGTGAGAAGGAGGGGAAGATGGCTGTCTTAAGGCTGGAAGTCTCTATCTATCTATCTAACCCTGGTGTTGCCTTATAAATGAAACTTAGCTACTTCCAGAAACTTCCCAAAGAACTGGGAAGCGTGGGGGGCCAGGCAAAGGTGTCGGAGTTACCAAGTATTGCCCTCTCGAACGCGTCTTCACTGCTTCAGGGATTCATGTATGATTCAGTAAGCGAAGAATGAATGTGGCAATGATACGTTCACTAATATCGTTAATCGTTCTGTAGGTAAAGGTAATCAAAGGTGGGGTCTGGACAATACTTAGACAGGTGGCTACCAATGTAAGACAAACACCAGCACATAACCCTCATGAACATCCATGGGGCAGGGCACTGACCTAGAACCTTATCCCATAAATACTGAGAATCCGAAGGGTACATCTGGCACTACCCCTGTAGGATGAAAATTGTTTGCGAGTGTGTGTGTGTGTTTTTTATATATAACGGTTGTGAGTCCTAATCCTTAAAAGATGTGATATCTGAAAAAAACTACTTGGGTAGTTAGGAACCCTTTTTTTTCTTGTTAATGTTGATTTTGCCTTTCTTAAAAAAATCATTCAAACATAGTAAAGGTTCAAAAGGATATAAATTATGAGCAAACAAGATTTCCATAAAAAGGTGTGAATAGCACTCAATCAAACAAACCAACTTTCAGATACTCTCAGTAATCTAGAGGTTAAAATTCACAGGAAATATTTCAAGACATCCAATTCTACTTCATAATGATGAAAACTAACATTAAGTTCCCAGTCATATATATTTTCATTGTAATTTCAACACCCCATAATTGAAACATAGGCCCAATTCTTATACATATCAACCAACATTGCATGCTAAAAAGACTGATATTCTAAAACAGTATATAACGTATGTAACTTGCATATAACTATTCAAGTCATGAATCAATTAAAACATTCACCATTTACGATCAATTGTATATTTCTCTCTTTCTCAAACTCTGTACATGTACATATATATACACAAACACACACACACACACACACATATATATAAATATATATATATATATATATATATATATATATATATATATATATGTATATATATATGTGTATATATATATATATGTATATATATATACATATATATATATTTATATATATATATATATATATATATATATATATATATATATATATATATATATATATATACTGTATACATACACGTATGTATGAATGAATAATATACAGGAAGTTCCTTAAAGAGTGATCGCATAAGATGAATGATCTATGCACTAGAGCAAGTCATTTTCTATTCCTGAAAATAATCCATGAGGTAGGAACAGCCATCTACCTAGGGATGAACGCTATAAAAATTCAAGCCTAAGGCCGAGGACAAACTCAGATAATATCATGTCCACTGCTTCTGGAAGTTTGCAGACTCGACAAAAGGAAAAAAAATGAGAGATAATATAATGGCATTGTAACTTACCTTGACAAAAGACGCAATTTCAAAATACATATGCAAATACAAAACTGAATACGAAAACGTATCAGGTCCACAAATAAGCTCCAGAAATGTTATCCATATTTCAATTTCCAATTAACAAAAAACCTATCATTAAGTAGGAGAGCTTCGATGTTTACTGTTTTTTAATGCGATCTCTCTCTCTCTCTCTCTCTCTCTCTCTCTCTCTCTCTCTCTCTCTCTCTCTCTCTCTCTCTCTCTCATTTTACTTTATAAACGCTTTGTAGAATTCCGTTACAAGATACACGTATTATTGTGCACATGAAAACTTTGAATATCTGTAATGGCTTATAAACTCCTTTTTTCCCTGGAAATTTAGCAACTAAGTCCAAAATTATCGTTTGTGTATCATCCCTTAAATTCCGATACCCATTTTGTCACTTGCTGAATTCCACCCCCAATGCCTCCTACTTACGATTTCAAGGCACTACCACCAGTATTTCCCACTACCGCCACACTAATCTCGGAGCAAATAGTTAATTCTTAATAACCTTGCTAAAGTTTTCTCCAATTCTCGAATAAATGGAGAGAGAGAGAGAGAGAGAGAGAGAGAGAGAGAGAGAGAGAGAGAGAGAGAGAGAGAGAGAGAGAGAGAGTCATGTTCTCATTCGCACAAAAAAATCGAAAAGGTGTACTTAACAGCGTTGCCAAAAGTAACAAGGCGATCATCTGGCTAAAGCATGCAATGGGACAGGTGTAAAGCGCTACCCCTCTTTTCCCCCCCAGCAGACAGTACTCACCATCTGTGAGCCATCTTGTACTGTCCACCTGGCCGCAAAATCTCCATTCTGCTTAACCTGTCTATCCGATTGATCTCTACTAAATTCAAAGAAAAAAATATCTTCACTTATCCCTGCATCTACTACCTTCCCAATTAATTTATTTTCTTTTTTTTTATTCCCAAACCACAGGACACACAGTCCATCGATAAAAACATAATGCACAACCGGTAATAACTGCGGCAAACGATGAAACCAAAAGCCTACAGCTGCCTACACAAACGAAAAAACATACCGTAAAGAATGAAAATTCAAATTAACTCATTATTTTGATAGTTCGAGAAACCTTGAGTTGAAAATATTTGTTTTCATGTACAAATGAAGCTGCTGTTATTTTTATATAGATCTGTCTAAAGGATGCTGTTTTTAGAATAAATGAATAAATATATACAAGGAGAAGGAAAAGGGAATATAAAAGAACTGGAGGGAAAGGAGAATAAAAAAGCTATCTCTATTCATTGTCTGTTGAAGGACCATAAAAATAAAAATTTCAACCCGACCTGATACGGGTACAACGAATATTAAGAGAACAATCAGCTACACATTCCTTAGGAAGGGGGAGAAGTGGAATCCATCAAACGCATTCAGGGAAAGAAAAAACTAAAATGAAAACCGTGCAACATCCCAATGCACGAGAAGTCAATAGAGAATCCCGAAAGAGGAGTAAAATTTTGCGGGAGAACTATCAGTGTCTGTCAAAAGGAAACCCCTCAAGATCAATAATAACTTACTACTCACAAATCAGGAAAACCACCCAACATAGCGTCAGCTCCGCCCCCCCCCCCCCCCCTACCTCTCCTCCCACATCAACACGCTAATTCTGTGTTCGATTTGAAATTTTATGAGTGGCAATTTCGTGGTCACGAACACTCCTTTTCTTACAGACAACAAACGCCACCATAAGAGGGAAGGGGGGGGGGGGGGGGGGGGACAAGTCCACCGTTCGCTTATTCATGAAATACGAATTCGATACGTCAACACTACCTACCTTCCTTCCTCTCTATTCTACCCACACCTCCCTTCGCAAAAACAGGGAGAGGGCATTGGACCCCCCTCCCCCCATATTGAAACAGCTCATAAAATATCATCAAACGAAAATCCCCGTTGGTGAGGGAAGGCACTGGGTAGGGGTCGATAAGGCCATGAAAACAAGATCGTAAAAAATTATCAGACAAACAAAGGTAGGAAAAGAAAAGTGTACACATCTAACCCCCTAAGTATTTCCTGAATGTCATACAATTTTACCAAATGTCAAATTCCCTAAAAACCTTAACAGCAACACGACAACTAGACAACTAAAGGACTGCTTCCAGGAAATGGAAATGACACGACTTGCAACTAATTTTCCCAAGTCTTGCTGGCATTACGCAACCGAACAAGCAATGCTCACAAGCTAAATGCCACAATATCTAATCCGTTGCCTTTTCTTTGAACATTGATAATTCATCCATTTAAATAGACCTATGAAGAGAATACAAAACGCTAACCTCCCCCCCCCCCCTGCCCACCAAGGTTTCCATAGAATTTTCAGCTTCATAATAATTATGACCACAACTTCGTGTACTGCAAAAAGTCATCAATCTCAGAAAGCTTTGAAATTTTAACAAATTCCAACAAATCAATTTTGCATACGGCAATTTTCCTAATAGTTTGATTAAAAAGTAAAAGTATACTCACTTACTTGTAGGGAATGAATTAGTAAGGCTCAAGACAACACCGCCATTTGGATACCACAGTTAAGAGAAACAAAACACAGCTACCTTTCCCCTCCCCTCATAACAAAACGTAATAATATATCACCCGTCATGGAACAAACAGCTAAAAGCAAATTCTTATTCCTGCACATTCTTTACGATTTGAATAAGTTTCCTCATGCGTTTAGGAATGTACTCAAAATACCCTGTACGAAAAAAACTATACTTCGCTGTGATAAGAAACCAAGGACCCAACAAACAATACGAGATCTGAAGAATATCTTCGTAAGGTCACACGAGAACCTACTGGAACGAAGTTATCTGAATATTTCAGGGTACTTCAGAAAACAGCGCAAAGCTGCATCTAAACCTTAGAGCCTTACCCAAATTATATAATCTGAATTTGATGGCGTTTTTGCACAAAAGCAAAAACATTTTAGTACTTTATTTAACTGATCAATTCCAAATAATTGCCTAGTATTGTGATAATGATCATAATCAATAATGGGTCACGAATACAACTACCGAACAAATGACGGTCGATGCATTTTTTCTGTATGACAAAATTCCGATATAATAACACTTACAACTGGAGACACTAAAACATATTCATGTATACTCGTACCTAAGGTTCTCTAAAAGTCATTCTCTCGCTGGGGCTATACTGTTATATCACAATCATATCAAATTTCCCAAGTTTCTTCGAATAAGTTGGTCCCTCTTCAATTTCTTTCCTACCTTCCATAAATAGTGGTTACATGTACAGATTATGACGGTATAATGTACCTATCCCACACGCACGCAAAATGGCCAATGACCCGCTTGTGAAACCTGTGCACATTAGAAGTATCCTCATTCTTACTCTAATAGGACATAGTTTCACGTAAACATTTGTTTTTCCTTCAAAATTTACAGAAGGCGTCTAGAACATTCTCATAATCATTATTATTTTCATCAATGTGCTATAAATGTTGCGTTCCTTAAATTCCCAGTTACAGCTTATCTGGACAGTGAATGACGACCCACTACTTCTAAACTCAAATCATCATCCTTATTGATCGACATCGTAATTTGAACTTTCATGCAAATTTTATGCTTAAATCCATGTTGTGAGAGCTATCAAAAATAGCATGGCACCACGTCTCTCTCTCTCTCTCTCTCTCTCTCTCTCTCTCTCTCTCTCTCTCTCTCTCTCTCTCTCTCCAGAACGGTTATGCTTTACATAACCTTTAAGACAGCTTCCCCTTCTAAAACGCGTCTTTTGGGGATTAGTACCGAGGACAACGGAATTTAGGTTTTGCATTGGAAGGCGCTTGAAGCCACAGGACAACAAAAGGGAGGGGACAGACGACCCCTATCGGGCCCCATTTTCAGCACATATACCACCGCAAATATGTCACTTTACTAATTGCAGAAAGTTATTGTTAAATGAGAGGCTCGCGTTCTTGGTTCCACGCAATTCCCTCGTTCCGGAGCAATCCATCAATATTGCAAGAGCTGCCCTGCTTCCACCACCCTCGGGGATCCCATCCACCATTACTACTACCTCTATACACACCCGCCACAGGGGCGCCTACAATGCCACTACTACAACCTACGAGAGAGAGAGAGAGAGAGAGAGAGAGAGAGAGAGAGAGAGAGAGAGAGAGAGAGAGAGAGAGAGAGAGAGAGAGAGAGTAAATACTATAGACGGCAATATTATGCAAATACCTTCCAGATTTTGAAAGTTGGAAGTATCTGTGTATTGTACACAGTGCGTAATAGTTAAAATATTGAATGTCATTTAATATGGTCAGAGATCTTCAAATCTGTTATATAAAACAGACTGAATCAGAGATTCGTACCACGTCGTTTCAGAAATGAAAAATATTATATGTATAATAATTGCAACCTTTGAGACTCCCAGTGCATAGGGAAATGCCACCTTTCTAACCTAGAAAAAGAAAGAGACCACTGCACTGCACCGAACTGCCTTATACAAATTTCAACTAATTTGGCAAGACCAATATCATTGAGATTCCGTAAATGAATGAAAACTTGGTGACCAACCACAAGGCCTTATGGGCGTTCAATCATGACACTATAAAAAAAAATGTTGTTTATCCACATTCTTCTGCATAAACATTTATTATCATTACCATCAATGACTGAGCGTTTTACTTGAAGACCGACGGTGCCCCATACCAAAGTGAAAGGGGTTCCTTCATAACGGTTCCACAGGTAAGGGGCGAGAGGGAGAAAGAAACAGGAAAACAATGTCGAAAAAATAACGCTGGGACATGGAAGAAAGAAAAACGATACAATTCAAGGCAAAGAAATACATTCCAATAAACAACTATAACGCCATTAGCCATTCTTTGATGGAAGGAGGCATGACAAACAAATTGAGAAAAACATAGAATTACCAATCCCCCAAAACCAACAAAGCTTATTATCCTTTTCAACACAAAACAAATAAAATGTGCAAATGTTTATGACATGAATCAGGACATGAATTAAAGTGAAAGTAACTAACATACTTCCCATGATGATTAAAAAAAATACAGAGGAGGAGCAGGAGAAAGAGGAGGAGTAACAACCGTGCTCTACAAGAGTTTCAGATACTTCAGAGTCCAAAGCCTCAGACCCTAAGGGGAATATATCATTATAACTAAATTTCCCATTTACAGTATCGTCCCTAAAGGATGATCACTCACACACTCTTTTACATATATATATATATATATATATATATATATATATATATATATATATATATATATATATATATATATATATATATATATATATATATATATATATATAAACATGCGCTGGGACAAATATTGAATGATTTTAATATTTTTCAAGACAAAATCTGACTCAAAAAAGTCATGGAATTAGGAACACTAAAGAGATTTCCACGAAATATATTACAAAAAAGGAATGATAAACTATAGCCGAGAACAAGAAGAATTCATCTACTACTACCCTCACCTGACTCCTAAAAATAATAGAGCGATAATGAGATGATTAGGGGAAAAGACTTAAAAACTTATGCGGGGGTTGGGAGAGACACATAAGAAGAGTAATAATGAAGTCAGAGATGTCTAAGAAATAGTAATGAGCATATTGTGGGGGGGGGGGGTCTATAGGGATGTCAGGAGGGAGAGGGGTATAAAAAGGAGAAAAATAAAGAAAAAATGTATGAAGAGCGATGGGGTAGAGGAGAGGAGGGGGGGAGGGAACACATTGATTACTGTGGGAGATACAACGCAGTCAGGGTGGGAGAGGCCAACCGTGTGTGGGAAAATCATAGAGAGAGAGAGAGAGAGAGAGAGAGAGAGAGAGAGAGAGAGAGAGAGAGAGAGAGAGATATTACGAAATACTTCAACAATAATTATGAAAATAAATTCCCTTCTCCACTCCCATCAAAATTATCATCATAATCATAGTCGACAATATGCATTTGCATTTGAGCTGTACCTGGATATTAGAAAAAAAAATGTGGTTTGGCATCAATGTGTATATATATATAGTTCGTGTATACAAAATTAACAATTCATTACGCATACAAACACGAGTACAAAGCCGGCCCTTTAAACACGAAACAATTTGCAGTCAAATTCGAAATCGACAACTCATCTGTTTAGCGTTGATGGGCATACGCTAATTTGGTGTGTTGATGAATATATAAAAAAAGGGTCATTCGAACAAAAAATTTTTATTAGGCAGGACCTACCACACTAATTTCCAAAGGAAACGCTCTCAATTAATGGGGAAGGGCTTTAACATCGAGAATGCGCGTAAGTGTATGCAAGATAAGTTGTAATAGAACAATGTGTTAGAGGAAGTTCAACGTGCTACTGAAGAGCCTTTTGAGCAGATGTAAGAAACCATCAAAAGCTCTGAAGTGTTATTGCATAGGAGGTTCATCGACGATTCATCAGTTAAAAGATAGCTGTATCAGGTAATTTTTCTCTTAAGTCACAGCTTTAAGGGGGAATGTCTTTGCTGTAGAAAAATAAACATTTTGATGAATAATAGATATCCCTTACACGAAAAAATAAATATTGCTAATTAGTACAAATTGTCAGTATAACATCAATAAATTTTAGAATAAAAAATACAGTAAAATACTACAAAATTTGGGTGAGGGAGGTTTCCCAAAGAACTGGTGGATGAACGTCCACAGAAAGCTAACCAACAACAACGATACACACTCACTCACTCACTCGCATGTCCTTCTATTGCAGATTGATAAATGAAAAAGAAAATAGATCAAAACAAATTTTTATCAAAGTAAATTTCGCGAGTCGCCATTCAACAATAAGTAACAATCTTACTAGCGTTTAATAATTTGACACCTTAATTGAAGCAGTATTTTAGCCTAACAGAAATATGCAGCTATAAGGTGATCATATATTATGTGTATATACTATGTACACACATACTGCACATACATACATACATACATACATAAATACACACACACTAATATATATATATATATAATATATATATATATATATATATATATATATATATATATATATATATATATATATACATATATATATAAAAGAGAGAGAGAGAGAGAGAGAGAGAGAGAGAGAGAGAGAGAGAGAGAGAGAGAGAGAGAGAGAGAGAGAGAGAGAAATCCTGGAAATATAGTGTAATATATTCGCGTACTTTTATGCACATCATGCATTTTTAAAGTTGACGGGAATTTATGAAAAAAATATGGTAGACATATGTCACCTAACTTCTGAGAAAAAAAAAAGGATCTTATAAGATGTCCCTACCAGGCACGGTATTTCAGTATGATTTCTGTAATAAATAAAAGATATGTCTGATTTCTGATCATCAACAACGAAATATGTCGGTGGTCAGCTCTGCTCACTACTAGGACGATAACGAGACGGGCACCTTGTTGGGAATGATCAAACTCACAGAGAATATCTTATCAGTTAATCAAGGTTACCTCGGAATAAGTAGATGAATAGGTGGATAAATAATGAAGGACGGTGGGTTTCGCCCGGCCCTCACTCATGAGATATTCATGTGGTCTCATTGTCTACTCACCCAATTAACGCGACCACTCATTGTACTTTAAACCCCCTCTCCCGTCTTCCCTGTCTCCTATATCAAGTGCTTACCTGCAACGAAAAAAAGAAAAGGTTATACTATTAGTTGAAAGACATCATAAAATTTCTTACGTAAAACTACTATAACAGCTACAAAGATATATCAAAAGTTGGTAAATCTCAAGTAGAGGCCAATAATATCCATCATTCTAATCAATATTTCATCAAACCCTAAGTGATTTCCATATAATATCTTGATTTACTTGAAAAATCAACGATACAATAAATTAAGAACTAACATTAAAAATTCTAATACCTTGGAAATATATTCGACAAAAAAGAAATGCGTTTTCGGAAACCTTAAAAGGGGGATAAAAATATCTTGTGATGACCTAAATTAAGAAACAAAATCTTGTGAAATTGTTACCAAACAAGTATTAATAAAACACGTGTACCATACATCATATCAACCTTCCATACAGTGTTTTGTTACTCTAACTTATAAAAGATGCATAAGGAATGGTAAATCAACACCAAATTACAATACATTTCAAATCATTAAGAACATAGAGTATACCCATTCATTCCCACTTAAAAGCATGTATAAGCTAATCATTCACTACACTAGAAAGAACTATCAGTATTATATTTCACTCCAGTCATACTTCTATTCAACTGGGCCAGGCTTGTGAAACGTAGTCCTCCGTACGGTGTTTCAATATTAATTAGATAATCAACCTTTTTAACTAAGTAAATTGGAAATAAAATTAATTATACCAAGTAGCAGCATTGACATTCCCCAAGGAAAATAGGAATCAATGGAATGTTGTCGTGTCAAATTCAATATACGTTCACCAAGGAACATTTTCATTTAAATTACATCACAATTTCAGAGAAATACAATAGCAGTACATATAGTTTTCATCTCATAAACCCGATGCTTTTCAAGCATGTTTAAGAGTGTTTTTTTTTTCCAACACAAAATTTAACAAGCTAAACAATTTCAAGACAAAGTAAGAAACCTTTGTCTAAATTTAATTAAAATTAACTATAACATTGACCATTACCCGTATCATCTTGACAGTAAATGGCAATATAACTCAATCGAAGGATATTTGACGAAGTAGGGACATGTTCCAGCTTAAAGGTCATGGGATATTATTAAAGCGCTTGATTCGTCTTAGGTGGTTAAAGGATATCTGAGTCAGTGAAATATCTTACATAGTATTAGCTATCATTTCCTCGTGTTAGGAATCTCTGAAGCATTTAAATATCTTAGATTTTGTTAGCCATCATGTCCCACCAGTCAAAATTCAACAAACGTCAATTCCTTCATTGGGTTAAAAAAGTTACTTGAGTCTTATCAGCAACTCTTCCATCAATATGAACTAGAATGTACACTAATGTCAATGTTTCCTTTCCACGATCAATGCAATTTCAACAAAAATCATAACTGGGATGGGGGGAATAATTTATTCGAACATTGTTATTAAAACCCTAAGAACGTCAATTTAATAACAAAGCCATGTGAATGTGCAGTCAATAGACGACTGGCGTGACTAAATCTCATTTGCAATGAAAAATGCGTCTTAACAAAAACTATCCAGAATCTACAATTATTAAGACACAACACTTCGATATATAATCTTTGGCTGGAAAAAATGGGATGAGACATGAAAAGTATAGTAGAAAAAAGGTTCTAAAATAATAAAATGTTGCAATTTTTAAAAGATGCAATACGGAAGGTAAGTTCAACACTAGAAGATTAAGCTCATTTGTCACAATTATATTGCTGACTAAAAGGAGCATATTCCACCTAAATGTTAGTTTTCTGCTTGCATTACGAATTAGGAACGAGTTATTAACTCATCGTTCTGCATAACAAAACACTATTTTATTCGTATTACCATATAAGAGGTAGTAACGGCCGTTTTATTACTGTAGAGGGAAGAAATAAAGACTAGCTGGCAGTGTAGGGGAAGGAACGTATTTGAGGTAGTAAGGGCTTTACCTCCTTTAAGATCGACTCCCAAAAGGTATTGGCCGGGATAACCGACCAAACAGGGTTACCCTCACTCCTCCCTCGCCCCATTCACCTCAATTATGCAAACTCTTGGCCAGCACCACCTGCAATTTGGCACTGTGCAAGGTGTCATTAGCAATTGACTTACAATGGCGTGTGTGCGAGGGGTCGCTCTAGCAACCCACGAGTGTTGTGCTTGGCTAAGAGCTGGAGCACAGACGTTTACACATTAACAAAACAGCCTCTATCTCACTCCCTCCTTCTCCCTCCCCTTCTTCTCGCACACTACTACTTCCAGAAGAGAGTAGAGACCATCTTTCTTCGGCTCTAAACCTACCCGACCAGACCGACCGAGGTCTGCAGGGCATGCTGGTTGCCTCCTTGTTGGGATCCCTCTTACTCGAAGCTGGAGGAGGAGGAGGAGCAGGAGGAGATGGACGGTTAAATCAGGAAAGAGAGAAGTTGGACATGATGAGAAACTTCTACCTTTTCTCTTTTTTCTTTTTCTTTCTGAAGAAGGACCTTGATGATGATGGCTCGTCGGCTGCTACCACAGATGAGCTAACGACTTTGCACACACACATTATTTGGGTATGCAAATGACCTCTTTTTGTGAGCGGGTGTATTTGTTATTTACGTGGGATTGTTTGAATACTTAATAACAAGTTTTGCGCACAGCACAGGGAATATGCAAATCGGATCTTTTGTGCTTTTATTTAAGCGCGAGTTCAGCTGATGCTAGGTAGCGGAATTTTCACTCACTTTCCGCAAAGGTAAACACTGCACTTAAGTCATTATTCGGGATGCATTACCTGCGTGTTACATACAAATTTACAAACACAATGGGAACGCATGTAAACCTGGGACAAAAAGCGGGGCCGAGGTAATACGCTAGACCGTTCCTAAGAAAAATGATACCTCGGAGAGAGACTTTGGATATGCAAATTGCTACACTTTTTGTGTGAGTCGTAAGTGACGCCGTTGCCACACTAACAAACTTCTTTCCACCTAAGCGCTAAGGAAATAAAAATTACTTTACCTTACGATATGGCTGCTAAGAATTCCGGAAGCTCTAAACAAGAATCGAACTTCTTTTTTTTTTTTTTTTTTTTTTTAGTTGCCGAATCCAACTGATCTCGTAATTCTCTACACGAACAAACCTTAAATTACCTCGCTATACTATTACGAATGACTACCATTGAGAGAGGTCCATTCATAAGGGAAGTAAGTCTCTCTCTCTCTCTCTCTCTCTCTCTCTCTCTCTCTCTCTCTCTCTGCAAGGGAATATTCGAAGGAAAATCTATTACGTACACAATACAAATATGAAGAATGGTAACATATGAAATTCTATTATAATATTTAACGGAGACCAATGGAGAGAGAGAGAGAGAGAGAGAGAGAGAGAGAGAGAGAGAGAGAGAGAGAGAGAGAGAGAGAGAGAGAGAGAGAGAGAGTCTTATATGAAAAATTTATTCATTGACAAAAATTAAATTATTTTCGGTATACAACCAAAGGTACGATAAGTTAAAACGATATCATTAAGTAAATAATTTTTCTCATATTACAAACTATAGACAAGTCCATGGCAAACGATAATAAAAAAATAAAAAAATACTGATGTAGAAGATAATGGGCCATTTACAGAACATGACGGCCAACAAAACGGGTTACAGCCCCCGGATGGGTTATCAGAAAAGGGAAGGTAAGTGAAGTTACCGAAAGCAAATTTCAACTGAACTACCCTGAGAGGAAATCCCACACAAGAGCCCAGGATCATGGCGTTTATTGGGTTAATCCTGTATTAGGGTGAATTATTGGACTTACTCATAAAAACAGAACGTGTTGCTATTAATTGTACAATCTTGCTATTTGAAAATTAACATGGCTTTCCACCTAAGGAGACCGAATATTATGGAGATAAGACTACTACTTCAGCAACGGAAGCAGGAAAAACGTTGCCGTCAGCCAAACGCAATTAATCTGATAAAAAGAAATACACTTTATCACAAATTAACCTACACAAAAGATTAATAACGATTTAAAATGACAAAATTTATATATACTTAGAATTTCAAAATCCAGGAAAATTAACGCTGAACCAGTAGGATAAAGCTCAATGCAATGATGGTTGATATCCATCCTAATATATTTACTGAGAATCCTTTTTTTTTTTTTTTGGTCATCAATTTGACGCTTCAAAGTAACACTAGAGTCCGAATAGACATTTGACAATAAAGCATCTACAAATTACTATATTTCTTCGTTCATGAAAGGAAATAATGAGGTGAAATAAACCCCCTATATAACCAATCCTAGATAACTTTTTTGCTATTCTCTATCTCTAACTAAATGAAACACAATGATGAAGTTATTTCAGTCAGCTGTGTTCAAACCCGTTCACACATATATATACAGTACATATAAATCATTACACCAATTCACACAAAAAGGGAGACACAAGACTCAAAAATTGCCGTCCAATAAGTTTACTCTGAATGATATATAAATTATTTACTAATATCATAATAGGCCAAATGGAAAGACAGAGAGACTTTAATTAACCAAGAGAGGAGGCAATCTTTAAAAGTGGGTATTCAACAACTGACCATATCAATGTAATTAACCAGGTAATGGAAAACTCGACAGAGTATGACAAGCCACTATGCATGTCATTCATAGACTATGAGAAAGCTTTTGATTCAGTCAAAACTTCAGCAGTAATGAAAGTAGTTCAAAGACAAGGAATAGATGAATCTTATGTTAGAATACTTGAAGATATCTATACGAGAAGTACATCAATCCGAAAACTACATAAACTTCCATGGAGAAAGGAATTAGACAGGAAGACTAAATCTCTCTTGAATTATTCACAGCATGCCTAGAAGAGATTTTTAAGAATTTCGATTGGGAAAATGTAGTTTCCCAGGACAAGAGACCAACATTAAAATTAGGAAAAGTATGGGATGGAGAGCTTTTGGTAAACAAAATGAAATTATGAAAAAGTAAAATACCACTTTCTCTAAATAGAAATGTATTTAATGCAGAGAATAATGATGGGAACAACGCTAGGAGGCAGAAAAAAAAGAGTAACATGGATATCATATCCATGTTCTAATAACACGTGAGAAAAATGAGAATGACATAACAGATGGACAAAAAGAATAAACAGATTGGGTCCCTGGGAATGCAAAGGCAGCAAGGGAAAGAAAAGAAGAGAATGGATTGACGAGCTAAGAAAATTTGCGAATATAGACTGGCATAGAAAGACCATAAACAGATGCAAGTGGAAAATCAAGTCTGAGGACTTTGCCCTGCAGTGGACTAGCCATGTATGATGATGATGATGATATATATATATATATATATATATATATATATATATATATATATATATATATATATATATAGATTTCTTCCTGTCACACCAAGTAGGCGGGAGAGGGTGCAGTCATACCCTTATCCCGAGAGGTGAAATCAGAAACCACAATCTCCCACAAATTGCTTAAATTGCTGTTTTGTTGTTAGGAAAGGGGTTGGAGGGTTGAATGTGTGTGCACATCTAACTATTTAGCCGTCACTTTTAGCGGGTCGCATACAAGTGTGCATATATATAAACACAGTATATACACACAGCATTTTATATATATATATATATATATATATATCATTAATCTATATTTATATACATATATCTATAAATATATACATATATACAATATATATATATATATATATACACACACACTAATCACAAAAAGGGAGATACAAAAGATTTGAAAAATTACCACCCAATAGGTTTATTCTCCGTAATATATAAAACATTTATAACGATCTTTTTAGCCAGAATAGAAAAACAGCTAGACTTTAATCAACCCAGAGAGCACCTAGAATTTAGAAGTGGGTATTCAGTAACTGACCATATTAATGTAATTAACCCTCTAAGGGAAAAATCAACAGAGTATGACAAAACATTATGTACGGCATTTATAGACTATGAGAAAGCTTTTGATTTTGTCAAAAATTCCGCAGGAATGAAAGCCCTTCAAAGACAAGGAATAGATAAATATTATGTTAGAACACTTAAAGATATCTATACAGAAATTACAGCAATCCTAAACTACATAAAAATAGTGAGAAAACTTCAATACCTTAATAACATAAGATTTGCAGATGACATAGTTGTGTTTAGTAAATCATTGTAGTAATTGTAAAAGATGATAGAATTGAGGAAACAGAAATGTAGAACTCAAAATGAATAAGAGTAAAACTAAGATATTGTACAACGAAAATGCAGATACAACAAATAAGGGTTAAAAACGAGATTGTTAATGAATATACGTACCAAGGACGGCCAGTAAGTGTTTCTCAAGGAAACGAGATCGAAATCAAAAGAAGGATAAGCATGGGAGGGAAAGCTTTTGGTAAACAGAATGAGGCTAAGAAAGGTAAAATGACACTTTCTCTGAAAAGAAAAGTATCTAATCATATGGTCCTACCAGTATTAACTTTATGTATCAGAAACGTAGAACATAAGCTACTTATAACTCAAAGAGTGAGAATAATCGGAATATCACAAAGAGGCAGAAAAAGAGCAACTTCTATGAGAGCAAACTAAAGTACAGGATATTCTAACATGTAAGAAAAAAGAAATGCACACGAGCAGGACATAAATGAGAATGACAGATAATATATGGACATCAAGTAAAACAGAATGGGTCCCTACAGATTGCAAAAGAAGCAGGGGAAGTAAGAAAAGAATGGATTGGCGAACTAAGAAAGTTTGCGGGTGTGGACTGGCAAAGAAAGACCATAAACAGACAAATGCAGCGGGTCAATTCGCGGATGACTTGAAAATCTATAAGATAACAACTATGGGACGGCCTCAATAAAACGAACCCCCCCCCCCCTCCACCTATTCTGCAGGTTCAATCTGGCTCTCCGTGTAAGCCTGCATAGCCTACGCCAGGCCTCTACAGGGTGTGGCTGGAACGGGCACAAACTTTACGAGGAGCAGAAACCGTGACACTGCTAGTAAACATAACGGAAGCCTTCCGGATTTATGACCAACAGAGATACCGGCCATCCAACACTACTATTCTGGGTTCAAGGCTTATTCCTACACCGGGCCACCTTATTCACCCTTCCAGCTCTTCCCCTTAACCCATCTATTTCGGAAGAAATTCCAGTAAAAGGAGAAAACAGATGAGTTAATAAGTTTTAAGACCAATTGAAAAGAAACTTACCCAGAAGAAAGGGGAAAATTTATCTCTACTATTTCCAAGATGCCAATAGCCACGTCAACCCGAAGGGCTAAATTCTCTTTAATATGGCATCGAAGGTAAATATAATTCTGGGTATACATAGTAATAATATTAAGTCATTCATGCATATAGCCAAATTTTATCATATAAAATCATAACGTGTGACAGATTTGATAAAAAGTAATCAGCACTAAGATTAAAAAAATAACAAAATGGATTTTACCAAAGTACTTTCATTAACCTTGGCCAAATAAAATACCGAACCGAACACAGAATCTATAGATGAACTGTGGCTGATAAGACCAAGATACAGAAAATAAGTCAATTTCTTATCAAAACGTCTGAAACTTTTACACTAGTTTATTCACGTTACAATCGTTACAATAACAAATACCGCATAGTAAGCACTCATGTAAAAATTTCAAATTGGTAGCAAATGACCTAGCAAAAATGAAATAAAAAAAAATCTTTTGCGTCAGTAACAAAGCAAGAAATATATCAAAAGTCGAAAATGTTCAATATAGACCTAATATGTAGATATAATGGAATCGTGCAAGCAATCGCCAATTGATGCAATCGACAACAGCGACGTATAAAAACACTAACAGCTTTATATCTCGAATGACGAAAAACTTTGGACCTAACTTGTATTTTCCCATCGTAGCGTGACGTTGGAATCCTCCCCTGATCCGCCTCTACCTCCAACACTCCAAACCCAACCTCCAACTACTGGCTAGCCCGCCCGCGGACAAGCACCCCTCCCTCCCCCCACAACCGAAACCAAAGGGTATCAACAGCCATCCCACCCTACCCCAAACACGTTTTCTTCAGAGGGGGGACTTGGTTAAATCCGCCGTGAAATCCACCGAATCTTCCTTTACAAGGGCGTTAGGAAAACAACCTTTTACACGCTTCATTACCGACCAGCAATAAGGTGCGCGGAAGGGAGCTCTCTAACGCTACTTAAGTATCGCATTAATCATCCGTATTTTATCGTTTTTTTATAAGTGCGTGCGCACGCCTTTCGTGCTGGGTGAGGTTGAAGAGAAAAGTCCATGAATTGGAGAATTCCGAATCATGACATCTTTCTGCATAGTTTCCACTTTGGGGGTCAAACTGGGTACAATCTTTATCGTCTTCCATCCACTATCACCCACTGAAGTCATACCATAAGATTTTTAAAAAGGGCAATCCCTCAGTAATTTCGCAAAAGAAAGTCAAAATGTGGAATCCCTTATCACCTTGTGTTTACATGCGAGTTGAGTGCAAGTACACCTGTGTACCAACTCAAACCTAAGAGAGGGTGTAGAGCAAGGGGAGGAGAGGCAAGATGATAATCACAAGTATGCCGTGCGGGAGATGTAATACTGGCGGCCGTAAAAACCCTGACAGATGAGCTCTCTCTCTCTCTCTCTCTCTCTCTCTCTCTCTCTCTCTCTCTCTGGAGTGGAGTGGAGGAAGGATTACAGCCTGGTGGCGGTGGTACTCAGGAGTGTTGATCTTGCATCTCTGGATAATGCTGATATTGTATCTCGTATCTCAGCCGGCTAACAGGCAGCAATCAGCCTGTCAAAAGGCGGGACGTTGGTGTGGCCATGCTGGTTACTCACTACCTAGCCACCTTACCTCACACTACAACTTCTTACACAAACCTACATCTCAGACACAATCTTAAACAATAAGCTATTTTCGAAATCTACCGTATTATGTATCATTTGGTTTCCCTGTACAAAATACTATATATATATATATAAATGTGTGTGTGTATATATATATATATATATATATATATATACAGAAATTTAATAAAGATTCACTGGCATTGCCGTCTCCGTTAAAAAATCTACGTCAAAAGGGTCCTGATTTTCTTGATCTGCCGCTACTCTGAAGAACACACGATAGGGAAGACAACAACTGGGAGTATTAAAATGATCACGAGTGTCGGAGAATCAAAGTGCCGTTGTACGAAACATTGGGAGAAGAAGGCGAGAAACTATGATTGTGCTCCTAAGGAGTGTGGCCGCGTCTGGTACAAAGGCCGGGCACAGATTACAGGGCACGGAGCCATTGCAACTGCAATTTGTGCCATCCGCTCCATCAACACAGACAAGTTAACGAGATCACAGGCAACGCCAAGCGATACATCGACAGACGTGCAGGATGGAACTAGCCCACCAGAGCCCCATCCCAGTAACTAACCCTTCCTCCCCATACCCCATAGCTGACCAGAATGTCCATAAAAACTAGAGCTGATCCTTCCTTCCTGAAGGCCCACTTAACAATCGCAGAATTTGTATACATTTGTGTGTGGACGACGGCCTATGCACACTAATATTTCAAGCAGTGCCGACTTAGCGTGTTAGCGCGCACACAAAAAGTACACATAAAACCAGGTTGCCACACACAACCTAAAGGGTAAAAAACACAAGGGTGGGATAATTATGACTTTTGGCCAAATATGAGTGTCAGCAACATATCTTTAGCCGAGCTGAACACCACATAACAACTCAGAAACACACACATCTCGCTGACGCGTTAGATTGGAACAGCGACAGTGATACCACATTACCATTTGCCTTTTTTAAAAAGAAAACCTCCAGGCTTCTAACATTGTTATAGGTTTCAGGTAATCTATTCTGTCACTGTATCCCGTCTTTTAACATACAGGCTACAATACACAGAAAAAAATTAGTAATTCATTTTTCTGACGGTAATTAGGAAAATGTTAACAGAACCACAGAACCAATAGTGTTGCAGCAAAGGGAGTGCCACTTCTTTTGCATTCTAAAGGAAGTACAGTACCACCACGTAACTAAATCTCACCCCAGATTGTGTCATGTAAATAATCTAAATATAATTCTTTCCACAATAACTTAAACCGTTGCCAAGAACATGTGTTTCGAATAAGTTTGAAGCCACCCATTTCCTCGGAAAGAGAGAGAGAGAGAGAGAGAGAGAGAGAGAGAGAGAGAGAGAGATTAGTCTTGATGAAAAACATCTTTGAAATAGGACGAAGATAAATTGGCGACCATCAATAAATAATGACAATAAGCAGACAGCAACGATGACGAAGACGACGACGAAGAGAAGTGCAATGAGAAAAATGGTTCACCTGGTACACCCTGCAATAATCTCCGTCGGCCGTCCATAAAAAGAGCCATTGACAGGCGCTACTTAAGAGATCGAAGTGACTGGATGTTGCAGCATGTCAACACTTCATCAAATTCCCTCTCATTGGCCACGCAACACCTATTCATCATGGAAGGTCTCCGTGCTGGAAATGTTCACTGCGGGGCATCGTTCCTCCTCATGTCTTTTTCTACCTATTCATTATCATGACGAAGGGGTTCACGCCGAAAAATCCTATATTTACAACCGCTCAAACACAGTTTAACCGCTACAATGTACATTTCAATCACCGATGATACACCTGACCACGAATATTCCAAACGACCATTTCCTCAGCACACATCCTTGCGATGAATTCATTGGCGACGGCGGACCATCCTCCTTCGCAGATTACCAAGGTCAAAGGACAGCATTGTTTTAAGGGCACCATGACAACCCCCAATCTCTAACAACATAAATCTTAACATTAGTATCCCCTTTCATAGGTGGCGTGCTTTTTAATGTTATATAGCTTGAGGGAAACATAAACTATCAAGGGAAACCGGCTTAGCCTATTGCACTAGATAATCAAAGGTATATAGAAATTAAACTATATTGGAGATCAGAGGCAAAATCTATAAAAATATAAGGAAGAGAAACATTAGTTAAGAAATGGTGACAAAATACATTTTTACGCCGTTGAAGCAAAAGTCTTCATAACTTGCAAACTCGACATTGCAACTACTGTATACATAAGCTATTGTTGACATCGAAATTTCCTCCACATTTAACTACAGAGCGTTGACACCTTCAACAAAATCAATTGACACGAACATATAAATTTTCTTCGCAGGTGAATATTATCCGTTCACCTGTTCTCTCCGTTGCAATCTCTACATTTTCGCACGCTTCCTCCTAGCTAACCTCGATTAGCAATGGAGGGGCGGTGAGTATTCTTCGCCGTTACGGGTATCTACTCAATTGCTGGTAATTGCAATCGTTATCCTGGACTGCCTCAGTGAAATTCCTAAGGATTTATGACCAATCTTAAGCCATATAAAACATCTAATGGATAATGGAACATCGATAATGACTACCAACGATTTTAAACGGCACGGTAACCCTGTGAATTAAATAACACTTCCCTCTCACGACTAATACCACCATGATAGTTTTCAAAACAAAGGATCAAAATACATTGGAAATTTTCATTACTGACACACACACCCTTTACAGTCAACTTGACTGTGTGTGAGAGAGTGTGTGTGAGAGAGAGAGAGAGAGAGAGAGAGAGAGAGAGAGAGAGAGAGAGAGAGAGAGAGAGAGATTTAAGATACGTTATTACGGTGGGAAAATATATAACGAAATCACAACTGATAAAACCTTAACAAAGGGCCAAATTACTCGGTAAGAATAAATTATACGGAACATAACTTCCATACAACCTTATCAAAGCACTGTACACACTTTCATACACTTCCAGTCAAGATTCCAGTGGACCACAGAAATGAGCGTTAAATACAGAATGAATCCATAGTTTTCTTTCAAATCTTATGGCGAACTGAAATATCTATATTGTTGACATTGGGGGGGGGGATGTGCATACACGCACACTCAACGCTACAAGCTTCCTAGGTCTACAGACTTTAAAAAGAAATTTAGACAGATCAATTAGTCATAGGTTTATTTTAGCTGCCTTTCAAAAACAAAACAATACAAATCCCAAATCATCTGCAATGCAGTCTGAATTCCTACGTAATAAGTTTAGTAGTTAAACTTGAACATATCACGATAGCAAAAAAAAAAAATAAAAAATAGAAAATCGAGCAGATGATCATTCAAATGAAAAATGTCCTCTCCCCATCTACCACTCCGAAATAGCTTCAAAAAGCTGAGCGCGTGTTCGTTTTGAACGCTTCCCAGCCTCAGCCGGTAAGCGAAGCGAGTCTGGTGAAAGACAATAGAAAGCCATTACCTTGTCAAATTTCGAGTATAATTCTCTTTCTCTATTTGGCTTATTTTTAACTCCGTCAATAAAGAGTTATTTGAATGACCAAGTCAAGGCTGAGGAAGCCCATGTGAGTGTTTGGGAATGAAGAGAATGTGACTCAGGAACGACTTTGTGTACATGAAACACAAAGGAGGCCTTAGGGACCCCTGCGGGTGTGGGTCACCTCCCCTACTGCCCCACCCATCTCCAAGACCCTTTCTCTCAAATATACAGTACAGCCTGAATAAAGGCGGCAAACTATATCAAGCTTTATGTACATCTCCTCTAAAAGAGGTTTTTATATGAACAACGTGTACATTTCTATCTATTATCAAAGAACAGTGGCACTTTAAGGAAATATTCTTCTAACGGCCACGTGAGCTTGTTGTGTCTAAGACGGCTAAATGCATTATTATTATTATTATTATTATTATTATTATTGTTCAGGCTATTTAAGTGACTACCAATCAAATTCAGAAAATCGACTCAACATTCCACCAGATCGCATAGTACGCTCCAGTCTAGAGTCTAGATCCTAGAGTAACACAATTTCTTCTAGCAGGTCCTGAATTTACCTCACAACGAGAACTAAACAATCATTTCGAGGCCAATCAAGTTTCTTTGTTAACAACATATAGAAAATTTTCAAGTTTTCAAGTGCAAGTAAAATAGCTTTTCTAAAACATCATCAAGAAAACTGAGTGTATTTAACAAGTAATAAATTAGATTTCAATGTCTACGGTAAATTTCTGACTAAACAAATATTTTTTCTGCCATATACTGTATACTATTTACTTGAATAGAAGATTTACATCCTACTCTTCGTTTACGCGAAAAACAAAAGGACTATATATAAAAAGATATAGTGATACACAGCATATGCTCATTCAATGCATAAAATTTTCGTCCATAGAAGGAAGGATAAGAAAAATCGTGACAGAAAAAATATAAACAAAAGTTGGATTTTCGGGTATCATAGATACATAACTTTTAGAACAAGTAGAGAATATATCTCCTGGTAACCATTATCATAAAACTAAATATCACGTGACGCCCCACACACAAACAAAGAAGAAATCCTAAAAAATGTTTTATGTAAAACAGTGGCAATCAAACACTCAAAGTATATTAATTAACTTACAAAAGGAAGAAAATGACTACTGTAAATGTCGATTAACTTGGGCATTAACTTCATCTAATTACCACACAAATCAACATTAATTGGCTTTGATTCAAAGACTAATAAACAGCCATTCAAAGAATTACCAACACTGGTTTAATCACATGTCTGTGGGGCCAGCTTCATAAGCTTCTATTATGATGGACTTCTAGTTTATGTGCACTTTAATTCTAAATCGGTGAAATCAAAGTACTGCTCTACCTATGTAAAGCAACTCGCTGAATATCTATTCTTTCCCCCCCCCCCTCTCTCTCTCTCTCTCTCTCTCTCTCTCTCTCTCTCTCTCTCTCTCTCTCTCTCTCTCTCTCTCTCTCTCATGAAGCTTAATGAACATAAATTTCTTAAGCTTGTACAAAATCATCTTTCATATAACAAGCATCTCAAAAGCCTTGGTTGGTAGTTGTGTTAGATTATGTTAACTTTATCCTTAGACTTTCCGTAAGCGTGCTTAGCAGTGAAAGCGAGAAAAGGGCAACACAGACCTTCAAATTACTACTAGAGTCAAAGTTTCGTTGCCGTTAAGCTAACAAAAAGGTAAATTAATTACCATATGATAAAAAAAGCCATCACGAGATCTCGCAGAAACGGCAACAACATTCAGGATACATCACTAAACCATTCTTGCAAGACACATATTAATGTTATTCTACTGAAATGGGATTTAACTTCCCTTAAAAATTAAATAACACATAAATGTCGACAGGAAAATATTTCGAGAGAATATTACATACATGAATAAATATATATATATATATATATATATATATATATATATATATATATATATATTATATATATATATATATATATATATATATATATATATGTGTGTGTGTGTGTGTGTGTGTGTGTAGCCAAGGGTTCAAAAAGCAATTTCAATAATAAAACACGATAATGAAAGCTGTGAACATAGTCTCTATTATATAATTTGTTTCGAATGCAAATGACCGGATTGCATAAAAGAACCCACCTTCAGTTTCCATCTTATGGGCCCATATATGAAGGATTTAGTATAATCAGGTGGAAAAATCTGGAGCATTTTGTGAGGGACTGTACACATATATTCCTGCGTATAGAAAGCGAGAGAGCTGCTGACCGTAATGAGACTAAAACAAATGATTAAAGAACACTCCGTTACAAAAGGTAACACAAATACTCTACTACCAAGGCTTTCCACAGCCTTAGGTGACATTTTCCTTGATCGAGAGAGTACATTCAGGTACAATTTCCTTATTTTAATAACACGATCGTGGCCTTGAGATATAGAATAGTTCCATAGATAGGTGTTAGCTCTCATCGCTCGACATACGGTTCAATATCACCAATTTCAGATATCAATCAACTAATCATGTACCATGCCCTGCGCTATGATTTCTCATGCACGAGGAACAGTTTACTTGATTACTGTACTTTAACAACTAGTGGTGGTTTTTAAGTTTTCGCCAGTGATAGTAGAAAAAAATATAAATATTACCCAACGCCGGCAAATTTTTTTTTTTTTTTTTTACTTATCCCATCATACGAGATAATGGTATGAAATCTATGTAGGTACTTCCAATTCTTATTACCACTTCTGAATCTATAATTTGATCACAGCAGATATATATATATATATATATATATATATATATATATATATATATATATATATATATATATATATATATATATATATATATATAAATGCTGTCCGGTCATCCTACATTGGCTACTTCAATAACTAGACATAACATTCAAAAGAGCATCTACCCTTACAGTGAACAGTGACGTCAGCATTCTGTCCAAGTCATGTCATCGCTCTGCTTGCTATTGATGTCTGCATTAGCTAGAATTAATTCCATTTTATTTTTCATTTTTCTACATTATGGTCTATTTTTCCGCGTTAGTTTACTTCAAAGTTCCGTCCTTTTACACTTTAACGTGTTTTATAAACTACTACTACTGATAATAACTAAAAAAGCACTCAGAGTGCAGACCTCGAAACCAGCTTTCCTTTTCCGGAATCAATTTAGACCGTAGGCGAATTTGAAGTCTACAAGATAACCATGTGCGAACTTTGGGTTAAGGTTAGAGTTAACTCGGTCGAACTTTTGCTCGACCTTGACTTGGGCCTTTCAAAATAGAAGTACTCCAACATCTCAACAATCCCTGA
>NC_090751.1:70923474-70943969 GCF_036898095.1 Palaemon carinicauda
ATGGACCCATGCGCCCCACAATTCAAAGACCCAAAATCAAAGTCCTCTCTATGAGTAAAAAACAAGGACTTCTATCATTGCATATCATCCTATCTTCCTAGTCTTTTCTATTTCTAACTTATGCATCATGCATACAGAACTTACTGCACAACGGTGCCAAAGATTACTATCTAGATCAGGAATAAGAAACTTAATAGACGTAAAGTTTTTGTTCCACAAATTAAGACGAGTCAGCAACTAAAGACCAGACAGGAGAAATATAATCGAAACACGGTAGAATGTAAGAATGAAACCATTTCTTCTAAATAGATTGATCACCAATAATCTTGAAAAAACTTTCTTAATATGCCCACTGTTTTGCATTATAGAAGAAAAAACCGAATGTGTTTCTTAAAAGTAAATTTGCATTCAAGAATCTCGTCTAAAATTTTAAAGGAGTTTGATATGCAGTAATTAAAGAAACATTATTAATGGAAAGATCTGGATGTTGCGGAACCACTGTCGTCGACCTATTTATAATCATACTTTGAGTTTTGTTAGGATTAAATTTCATGACCCATAGTTTGCACCATGAAATCATTTTAGCTAAATCTTTATCAAAGGATTCACCAACCCCAGATCTAAGTTCAATAGATGGAATTGAGGCAAAGAGCGTCGCATCATCTGCATATACAGCGAGCTTCTTTTCTACGCCAAACAAAATATGTGTATATGGTATGAAAAGTAATGGGTCAAAACTACTACCCCATCAACCACTTTGTAATCTATTACTTAAAAAATAAATAATGATGCAAAGAAGAGACCTACCTACTTTTGACTGTTTGGGTTTGAAAACAAGGTTCTTTTGATTAACACAGTTAATGCAGCACTAAAATCAAGGCCACTCATACGGACTTTTTCTGTACAGCATTGGAAATTATATAAAAGGCATCACACTCCAAGGCCCTTGCGAAAGCCAAATTGCAAACTATGGAACAGATTAAGACCCCCAGCATACCCCTTCAGCATCTGGACCTCCCTTGAAACTTAATAAGGGAGTTGCCATACTAAAATAAAACCCAGAGCCATTCCCATAAAAAATAACTAAGTACAAAATTGTTGGATTGAAAGAGAGTCCAACTGAAAAAGTGCAGATTCTACCTTTCTTACGGCGAATAACAAAATCTGGTTTCGTATAAAACGGGAGGTGGCGAGTAGAGCAGAAACGCTCTTCATATGACTTTCTTTTTCGAAAAGGATAAAAATCTATCCATTCATCGTAACAAGTGGCAACCATCCAGCAATATAGTAATTTGCACCGGAGGAACACCTTTATGGATCACATGGAAACAATTTCATACCAATGGTCCTTTCCACAACAACGCGTGGAAGCTGTTACGGATGGCATTCAAAGAATGCAACACTCATGAAAAAGTATTTAAGGGTCTTGTACATGCTTACACGCTCATGCATCCCTCCCCCGTGATTATACGGCGATGGACTTTTCAACTATTTCTCATAATAAAACTAATTTTTCTCGAGATCCAGATATAAAAAAATCATATCTCAAACTTGGTGATGAAACAATAAACGAAAACATCTACTCAAAAACTCATCCACGCGTGACAACCTGAAAATCCTGAAGGAACAGTCTACATACATTTCATGTGCATGTATGAGGGTAAGGATGCGACATTCCAGGCGACCATTGAACACATGGGGAGGGAAGGGGAGGGGGGGGGGGGGGCGAGGCCCGCTGTTATTTGAGAGTGGGGGTTGGAGGAGTACCCATCTGCGGACCAACCACCATCCCCACCTCCTTAAGGTCGCCGTCTTCTTGAAATGTGCTCTACCTTCGCCTCCTATAAACAAACATTATGAATAATGCAAGCGTCAAATATCTATAGAAACCAGTATAAAATCTTATTAAATCTAATGCAGCAGTTTCCCATACCCTCGCTTACATTCGTATATCACATCCAAAGACATCGTCGTGTAAGCAGAAGTCACTACCGGCGGCACGAATTCGGATACGCATGATTAGTTAGTACACTTGACACTGACTGCCACATGAGGACGGCAGCTTAAAAGTGCGCTCTCTCTCTCTCTCTCTCTCTCTCTCTCTCTCTCTCTCTCCTCTCTCTCTCTCTCAATAAAGTCCATTGCATAGCTTCTGGATCCAGTCATCATCTGATCTTTATATCAGATATTTAATATATATTAGTTAAAATATGTCATGTAAAGGATTTCTTACAGATAATTCAACTTTACAAAACATTTCAACACCCATTACAATAACTAATTATTTGTTTGTCATCAAAATAGATATAGTCATATGTATGATACGTGATTTCCCAGCGAAAAAAATCTAGAAAACATCAAATTAATAAATATTCCAAAGAAATCTATAATTATCCCAAACAAACACTTGCCTCGCATAAACTTCCAGAACTTCCATATGGAAATACTAATTAAAAATATATGATGATGATGAGCAAACTCCAATATAACAAAGTTAAATAAAAATAAAAGTTTCAGAATAAAGTGCTTTTAACTTCTTCTAAACTTCATACTCTAACACTAATAACCAATAAAAAGCCAAAAATCTACCAGATTAATAGATTTTTTTTCTTTTGTAAGAATACTTTACATTAAAATTACTTAAACCTTCGCCAAACATCCCAAAAGGATGAAACGAAAAGAAATGATTACGTACCCCCATTTTATCATGACTCCACCATGGAGGCCTATCATTTAACTTCACTATGTTCTTTTGTAATTGGTGTCATACAACAGTCACCAAAATTAAGAGAGAGAGAGAGAGAGAGAGAGAGAGAGAGAGAGAGAGAGAGAGAGAGAGAGAGAGAGAGAGAGAGATACCGTCTCCATCTCCTCCTACACCTACTAATGCAACCCCTATTGACACAAGGATCAGCAGCATTAACATTGAGGCATTCGTTAGAGAGTTGGTAAGTGTGTACGTGTATATGTACCAGGGAATCTAATTGAAAAAAGGGCCTGTGAAAACGTTCCCTCATGATCATTTACTGCCGATCACGTTGCACAAATAGATCATCATGTTTGTTGGATTAGCTTTCCTCCTTCTCTATCCGCACTTCGCCGCAGTGCCCGAGCACACACTACATAGCTATCCACTATGTCACGACCCCTCAACCACACCACCTATCCATCCATCCAACGGCCTTCTTCCTTTCCTTTCCCTTCTCACTGTCATTAGTGTAGTTCAAGCCAATGTTCACGTCCTTTCTTTTCACTTTCCTTTCGACTTCGATTTCTCCTGATATCATTAAATAAATAATTTCAATACAATACTCTCTAACTTACATTCAATGGTCTACTTTCTTACGAGCTTTGATCTTATTGCAATGACAACTAAATTCTGATCGACTGATAAAAAAATGACGTATTGTGGCACAAGGGGCTACCTGACAAGGGAAAATGAAGCATTAAAATCTCTCTCTCTCTCTCTCTCTCTCTCTCTCTCTCTCTCTCTATATATATATATATATATATAATATATATATATATATATATATATATATATTTATTTATTTATATATATATATATATATATACATATATACATACATACATATATATGAATAGACAATGTCTTAATGGTATCCAAAATTCGAAGATAGTATGATTCTGGACAAACTGTCCTCCAGATAACCAACAGTTTACCTGTTATTTTGAAAACTATATGAAGGACCATTTCCCCTAAGAGATGCTAACTTAGAATTACGGACGTCACTAAGACATGCCCAAGTAATATATATATATATATATATACATACAGATATGTATATATATATATATATATGCGTGTGTGTTTTAGAAACATGCCCATGTAACCTAGAGTTTCCATGTCTAGAACCTCCTTTTTCAAATACCAGATAAACGTGAGAAGTGAACATTTCAGATCCAAGAGAGCATGACTGTATTTTGTCCAGGACTTTCAAATAAAGAATAAGAACATCCATACATCATGTTTTCCTTATACGCTTTATTTCATATAGCAAAATAAGCAATCACCACGAAAGTCGTCTGTTGTTACTTTAACATAAATATTAAAGTAGTTTATAATAAAGAAGGTAAAGCGAGAAATTCCTGAAACAGCACAATGACAATCAGACCAAAATATGCAGTGAAAGGCCCTTGTAGAGAAAAGACAGGCGGCTGACTGACTGCCTATACAACTACAGTAGGTACGCCAAGGTAAGGCAATTTCAATTTTTCTTCTCTCTTTCACTCAACCAGATCCGTTGAGTTCATCTCTCCTCCTCATCCTCGTCCTTCCTCCCTCCCTCCCAGCACCCTCACCCTCTCCTTCAGGACGAATCCTTCCTCCCACCCTTTGTTTGCACTCGGGCTAAATAATTGGAGGGACTTTTTGTCGACAGCGGTCGGTAGCCGGACAAAAAAAAAAAAAAAAAAAAAAAAAAAAAAAAAAATCGAGGTAGTTTTTGCAGTCGGCCACTTATAGCGCCTTTAGGAAGTTTATTCAAGTTCTCAGATTCTTATCTAGATGATATTACAATATGGCAAAGCGAGGCTTCTTTTTTTTCTATTCAATACCAAGGGCAAAAAAAAAATCGAATATAATTCTAAGATGATGAGTAGGCTAATAGTAAAGATATCAACAATTTTGAAAAAAAAAAAAAATAAAGTGGAAAAAATGTATCATGAAACTGCTGGTAGAACAGGATAAACTTAGTAAAGAATCAAAAGGCACTGAGATTTGCAAAGACGAACATAAGGAAAATACACTCAAAGTAATATTCCGTGCATGTTCTTTGGACCAACATCGTAATCAGTTTCCGAAGAAGCATGGCAACGCCGAATATCCTTTTTCTTTTTTCCTGATCAACATCCGCTAACATAATCACACTAGGAACAAAACATGTGATAAATAAGCACGAGATCCAAACATCATCTTTACTCCCTGGTCTAACTCTAAGCATTACCTAAGATTCACAGATCCAGTTGGGTATAAACTACTTATTCTCAGTCATTAATTAATCACAAGATAAATCATTTAGAATTATATGAAAATTAAGCAGGTTTCAATTATAAACAGAAGACTAACATAATATACTTTATGGATTTTTTTGTTTTCTATTTAAAATGAACGAGAACTGGGGTCGTTGTGATCAATTGGAAGACCAGTTCTCTCTCTCCTCATTTTCAATTATTTATGCAACGTCACTCAGTGCCGAGGAGTGAGGGAGTGAGAGAAGCTTACATAGCAAGGCACCATGGAGTTTACTCTTCCATTCATTAATGTTTGGCAAAACTACTCTTGTAAGTAATGAATATTCCAAAAAGACACGAACGAGAAAAATGATCAAAAGAGGCCATCGAGAAAGGACTTGAAGAATCATTTCCTCCTTCGCTGTGCAGCAAATGGATACTAAAGGACATGGCATTAAATATCTTGCACGGCTCTCATCGCCCAAAGAAAATGACAACTAATCTCTTTACAGATGATAAATGCGTCCGGCAAGGACAGAAAAAAAAGTTCTTGCAGGGAATAAAAATAAATAAAAAAAATACGAGAAACCAATACAACCATGATACATGACCTCATCTCTGACAAATTTTACGATAGGATTTGAGATTTGATTAGTTTGTGGGATACATTCCTGGCACTCACGCACGTTTTGCCTTGCCATTTTTTCTTTCATTGGTTTCAACAGAAGATTATTCGGCAATACTTATAATAATCGATGATGAAAAAGATATGCATAGGCTCATCCTCTGCCACTCAAACTTACGATTGGAGGAATCCTTTGAAACATTCATATAAGAGAGAGAGAGAGAGAGAGAGAGAGAGAGAGAGAGAGAGAGGAGATTGTGTGTGTTTCACTGGGTGTGACAATAGCTCATCCTTTTGGGATTAACACTGCAAAATCGATTAAATCCGTCGATCTGCCTTGAACAGACAAAGCTATACCTGGCGTCTTTTACGCAATACATCAAGATTCTAATAACTAAAGGTATAACTGATTTTTATATAGATTTTTCAACGTGAATACTAATAATGGGATGAATCTAACAATATCAGAGGAAACCTCTAAGTCTAATAAATAGGGTGATCGCCATCTTGTTCCTTACCCTAAATTTGGAACAGAGACGACCAGAAAATTACAAGAAAAAATGAATAAAAATGAATCTTTCAGAACCATAATGAGTTGTAAATTCTTATTATCCTCATGTCTCAACCACGTTAGAGAAGTGATGAATACAGTACTTACCAAATAGTAATACCGTTATAAAACCAAAAATATTTTTCTATTGTTAGAGAATCTCAAATTGTGGAGACTTGAAAGATTAAGGCAACTGTGCCGCTGCCACCATATACCTCACCCATGTCATTTCCATTTTTCTTCCTCCCAATATATGTGGCTGTTTGAATTATTTCTAATAAGCTCGCTCTGTATTGATTCCAGAGAGAAATGAAAAAGAAAACATTCATAATTTTCTCTCTCATCCCAGAATAGAGCAGCTTGCCTTCCAAACTGAAGCCAAGAGCATGGAAAAGGGATGCACCTGATTCTGGGAAACAAATCCACCAACCTCGCGCTCTCCTTAAAGAAGAAAGCGGGAGAGAAAGAAAACTCAAGCCTCTACAAACATTGGTCCGCTGCTTCTGCTCAGAGAGAGAGAGAGAGAGAGAGAGAGAGAGAGAGAGAGAGAGGGGGGGGGGGGAGGAAGGGAAAGGATGGATGCATGGGGATCGCCGCAAACAAGATGGCTATGAAATCCACCAATAATTTCTCGAGCGAAACCAACGTAAATAAGGTGGGTGTTCGTTCCCCAGTTGCAGGCTTCAACAAGGAACGTCGGCAGCTTACAGCACAAATGTTCGCCTCTCACTTGGTTTCGTTCACCTTTCTGGGCATGAACCTAATTGCTCAAATTTTCCACTACATTAAAGATGAGGACTTCGCTAAACCAAGAACTCTTTATTCAGACATTTTTTTTTCGATGATGTAGACCGACATTAGGAGACGATACTTTCAGAAATCCCAAAAACTTATACAGACAACGAACGAAATAGAAGACTTAAGAATTAACACTAAGGGCAAAAGCGGGTTGGTCGAGGGGGCACACACCGGCCAACAGTCACAAATCATGGCTAAATCACGCGCGGGTCTTTATCCGTTCCCTTACATCATACCGCGGCTTGGGTTTAACCAGACCTTTGCCCTAATTTGTTAGGTTGCCCGCCGTAACAGAGTATGAATCATTTTCCCATAAACAAGATATTCTCCGTTAAATAGCGAAACCTCCCTCGACCATGTCACGTAAGAATTAAGACCCCCAATGAATATACGGAGTTGAGGTCACACCCTTGGGTACTCATCGAGACAGTCGACTGCCTCATGCCTCTTGCCGACACCAGGAGGCGCTCAGCGTCTCACCTACACAACACTAGCTCTCACACCCACCCCATGCCATGCCACTCTCTTAACCTCACTATCAACGAAACACATTCATGCGATAACAAAACACACGCAACTTTGCCTTTCGTAAAGAAATATGAAAAAAAAATGCCATGAGTTTCACCTTAAATGTAAGACAAGAAAATTACCATCGCCCACATAAAACAAACACATCTAACTACTACTGTACATTAAACTATTTAATAAAATATTTAATAAAACAAGTGAAGAGAAAACGAAAGAATAAACTCGTCCAATCATAAATAATTGTGATAAACTACTTGTTCTATTAGATGTTCACAAAACATAACTAGCGATCGGTGTTACTGGACCTAAACTAATGTACTGTACTCGGATAAAACACCCTCCCCATGGCAAACCAGGTACTCATGATTAAACTTGTCCCCCTCCCTTAATTAATAACTACAAATCTGAAGACAAAAGGCAAAACCTGGAATTTTCTAACTAATATACCATAAAACGTTTGTCGTTATCAAAATACACAAAATAATCACACCTCACATCAATCAAGGCTGGTCATTCTCCTTGGGAAAAAAAGAAAAAAAATGCTTATTTCGAGGCAAATTTGGTTACTTTAACAATAAAACTGTTTCATCATAATTAACCATTAGATACCTAACGAAATAAACACACACAAACACACACACATATATATATATATATATGTATATATATATGTATATATATATATATATATATATAATATATGTATATATATATATATATATACATATATATATATAAATATGTATATATATATATATATATATAGATACACACACACATATATATGTATATATATATGTATATATATATATATATATATAATATGTATATATATATATATATATATACATATATATATATATAAATATGTATATATATATATATATATACTGTACAGTATTATATATATATATATATATACTGTAGTTTGCTCCAGTATCCATCTTGATCTTTTTTTTGTCTTAGTGTTATTTCCTTTATCATTCTTTACTTAGCTAAGTTAGCTCTTTGAGTAGTAACTAGCCTGTGTTCTAATGCTTTGGTAAGGTTCCAAGTGTCTTATTGAATACTTTTCTTTTTAAAGAAAGTGTCATTCTACTTTTCATAATCCTATTTTGTTTGCCAAAAGTTCGCCATCCCATGCTTACCCTTATTTTATTTTCGGTCTTATGTCCTGGGGAAACACTTACTGTCTGCCTACGTATGTTTGTTCATTAACAATCTCTAGAGGTTCGTTCATAAACCTTATTTGATATCTCTGCATTTTCATTGCCTATTATCTTAGTTTTAATAAGAAATGTACTTATTTTTCCTCTATTCATTAAGAGTCCTACATCTCTGCTTTCTCTTTAAATCTGGTCATCTTTTGCAATTCCCCCATGATTCAATAAATAGAACTACAATAAAGGCCATTCTAACATAATATATATATATATATATATATATATATATATAGAATCGGACATGAACAGGATACTGTATATAACGAAAATGACAGATGATAAATGGACAGGAAAAATAACGGAAGGAGTCCTAGAGATTTTAATCGAAGTAGGAGAAGGAAGAGATTACCGAACTAACAAAATTTGCTGGTATAGAAAGACCACATACACACGTGTGTGAAAAGATATGTCTGAAGCTTTACCCTGTAGTGGAGTAGCAACAGCTAATGATATATAATATATATATATATATATATATACATACATATATATAAATATATATATATATATATATATATCGCATATTCAAAAATATTTTTTCGTATTCTAATACTAATATTAACCTATTATTAATACATACTGAACCCAGAACTCACTGAGCCTTTCATCCAGCGTACCTTACGTGGTGCACTGTAGACAATGGTTGAGGGTCTTTGCAGTGTTCCTTCGGCCTTTAGCTGCACTTACTTTACATCATTCTACTTTACGTGATTCATTCCCGCCTTCTTTCTTCCTTCTTGCTGTTCAACGTCTTTTACCTTTTGACTCATATTGTAAACTTTAGGATTTACACTAGTTGCACTTAAGGGCTGATTGTCCTCACAGGACCCTGCGTCACCAAAAATCCAATAAAAATCCAACCGTTCTCTGATTCTACTACCAAGGAATAAAAAAATCATTTTGGGAGGCAGGTTAAGAGCTCTCTCTCTCTCTCTCTCTCTCTCTCTCTCTCTCTCTCTCTCTGCAAGGTAATGGATTCTTGGATTCAGAACCTGGAGAAACTGAATTGCGAGACACTGCTTAATTCTGATGATGCATCCTCTCTCCCCATGAAGCTAATTGATTACTTTCATCAAAATACCTTTATTTGATAACCACTATGGAAACTTCATCGTCAAATTCGTTTAGCATCCCTTAAGACGAGACAACTATCCCTTTAAAAAGATGAGACAACAACAAACATTTTAAACCATATCACTATCACAGTTATACACTACAAATGTTATTCATATTTTCCTATCTGGATAGAGAAAAGGCAACCGCTAGCCCAGCCTTGTACATGGACGTCCTGGGGACTTTCGAAGCTAATATAATTTGAAATGTAAATAAAAGTTCTGTAATAACTTTGCGAGATACTCTACAGACTTGGAATGTTGGTAACCAACCACGGCAACCCATTAAGTGTAAAGGGGAAAAAACCTAAGCGCACGCATTGTAGATTACTATGAGAGTAAAACCTCCAACCATTGCGATACAATGTGTCTCTTGGATGCCTTTCTTTGGTTCACACCATTTCAGACTGACAAAGCGAAACAATAGGACCCTCTTCAGCATTATGGATCCGATTGTCTACATTACAACAAAGCTGCAATTATGCACACCACTTAAAACGTAAATCTTTCTTGACGTGATATATAAGTAAAGTTACTTAGATATAAATTTTGGGGATATACGAAAATAGTGATATCAGTCACTTGTATGAATAACTCACTTTAGCTTTAACAATTTGGTGAGATAATTTTATACTATTCAACCATAAAGTGTTTCTATATAAGTGAAGTAGTTATCGTCTTACCATGGGTGTTTCGAAAACAGATGCAAAGAACAAATTCTTGCTGATCTGAATGGCTATTCATTTATTTTTCTAAAATAAATACTACTTCGGTTGGTGGCTTCGCACACAATGACACATTAAATCAGTAAAAATCAACTATACAATCAAACAGAAGAGATATTATTTTATTCTGTCTCATTATTCCTATGATACGAAAAAATAGCATTTCCTAACCTACTAATCTATTTTTTTCATATATATATATATATATATATATATACACAGAGAGAGAGAGAGAGAGAGGGAGAGAGAGAGAGAGAGAGAGAGAGAGAGAGAGATTTCTACTCATTTTTAAAGAATAAAATAAACGTTTGCCGGAAGTGTCTCGATGTGGTAATCTCCATCACAACCTGGTGAAACATATAAGATAAGATGCATAACAAGACCGTAACAATTGGAGGAGTTCCTGGTTGGAAAGTTATGCCATCAATCCTCATCTACATTATAATGCCCACATACACACACACACACACACACACACACACATATATATATATATATATATATAAAAGGATGTAATCATTGGGGAAAGCAGTAAATCACCCAGACTCATAAACAAGAATTAATGAAGTGCACGTTAACAAACATATGTATTTCCCCTTTCTTTCGCTCACCAGACAACAGATATATTTATCAAATATGTAGCAAGTATCCTTAGCGATGCGAGCCAACAGTTTGTGCTCACAGATTACTAAGCGATAGCATTACAGTCCCGAAGAGGCATTATCTACCTTCGTTACTTATTATGATAGCACCAATTATAAATACGTCAAGTGTATATGAGTATGCGATGTGTGTGTGTTGTTGAACTTGCATCAATGCATAACACATGCCTAAAAATCATCATTTATTTATATATATATATATATATATATATATGTAGAGAGAGAGAGAGAGAGAGAGAGAGAGAGAGAGAGAGAGATCGTTTGTGGCATAACAATCCGGCCCACAAAAAAGTTGGATGGGTTGCATTCTCGGTACTCAGATCACATGGCAAGGCTACTTCCACATTCACAAAATTACCTACATCTTGTTGATCTCACTTCGACATGAAACGTTTTGCGACCCGAGTCATCAACTTTATTAACACCACCAACGTTCCTATGCATTTACTCATTATATAACAGCAATCTGTTGCGTTAGCAGAAAGATTCATTGAGTGGCAGTCATTAAATACCTTCTAATTATGCAAACTTTTTCAACATTCTCGGTAGTAAAAACAATTCGACCCAACCATTCATGACGTCAGGTTTTTATCATAGTGTGCATCCCCGCAACGCAGTAATCTTGATGGCAATAGTAAAACCATTCAAACATTTGCCAAATATCGCAGACAAAGCTGTTCAAACAATATATGGTTTTCTCTTACATCAATGCTACTGCAATACAATGTAGCTGAACCGCATGGATTAATTCACCAATATCAAACATATCTTGAGAAATTTCCAGATTCTGAATAATTAAACTTTTCAGTTTCCGACTTTCCTCAACGCAGTTGTCCCTAAAGTTTAAATATATCTTTCTATCCCCCAGAACCCTTGGTCTCCCCCTCCCCCGTGACATGCAATCTATTTGTGTTGCAATATTCATATGTTTTCTCGGTGTCTCTTGTGCATCGAGAGCGTCGTGACGCTGCGATTCCGACGGCGACACAAGAGGTATGCAGTTTGACGAAGTGGTCATTTGACAGGCATTTAGACTATCCACAGGACGCGTTCCATTAACAACACACTTAGTCTCCACGATAAACAGCCTGGCTGCTCAACCCTGCCCTCCCCAACCAGAAGGGATACGTAGTAGCCTCATGCCGATGAACCCCATTGGGAAACCGCTAATCCAATCAGACGTTTATTTGCACGATCAATAAAGAAGGAAAAGAAACACGGGAGCCTCATCAGACTATTCTCAATAATAATAATGGATAACCAGAATTCTCTCTCTCTCTCTCTCTCTCTCTCTCTCTCTCTCTCTCTCCATACCTCACGAGATGCCCGAAGTTTTTACAAGAGCTTTTACACTTTGGTGGAATGGGATGAATTTAAAGGATTCCAAAGAATGACGGCCGGAGGCCACGTCTCCCCCTCCTGGTAATCTCCATCCAGTGCTCGCGAGAGCATTTGCACTATTTGACATTCTGGCGAGGCATTCGAGACGAACCTCGCCAAATGCTCAATCACCTATCAGACGAGCATCTTTCAGATCTTGTCCGTCGAAGTCTTTGACCAATTTTAAAGAGTGGTGTTATTCTCATAAATACTATCAAAGAAATTTAAGCATGATCACTATCGCCTTTTACCATAATTGTTCATGACGGGATAAAGAAGGGCATTATAAAATAATTGATTTCCTAAACCCACAAGTTCATTGGTGGTTTCTCTGAAATTACCGTGAAGTTACTCGTTCATTACAAACAATCCTCATTACTCTTCGAAATTATTAACACACAAAGAATCATTCAAGTAGACGATTACAGTTTCATCCATACCTATACTAAATACAAATCTGCCAGGCTCCTCTTGCTTCTCCTCTTGATTCTCGTCGACTAAATCTCCATCGCGGGTTAATATCATTTTCTAATTTCCAAATACCATTTGGAAACAGGGCTATTTTCTTTATCCATTTAAAATATCTTAAAATAAAAATCTAGATTATCAGAATGTAGGACAATAATACCACGCCTTACTTAAATGTTTCAAAATCCGATATGAGTTAATCAAGTGATGAAATTATTGAGAAAAGGATAAAATAACAATAATAGCTCATCCTTTCATCAGCTATCTGATTATAGTGAGCCTATCATTTTCGACTCAATTAGACGTGCTCATAATCTCCGTTTGATTAGCATAGCTTATAAACTCGCAACTCTGATTAGTCCATCTCTTTATGACTTTAAATTCACTGGCGAGTCCCTTGACGACTTCAACCTTATTATTTTGTCGACGGCTTTAGCCTAATTATTCATACCCTCGTTTGAGTCAATGACGAGCGGTGCGCTTTTTCCAAGGTGAAACCCCAGACCCGTTTTACGCCCCAGCTTATTGCAATGCCCATAAGTGGCAGGTTAACCAGACAGATACAGATCTGTTGCTGGTGCACGAGAACCCAACAGAGGCGATACATGCAACAAATTGGATACAAAATAGAAAAATCGTCGATGACTGATTAACAACCTTAACAAGGAACAGCTAAGGTCAGTAGAATATCTTTAACCAAATATTTATATTATTTGTTATTAAATAAAGTATCAATACACAGTCACTATTTAGTACTAATTAAAGTATCAAGGTAGAATTGTCTTAAATTACAGGAAATCGGGGGTTAGCAAAGGAGGCAAGGCGCCTCCTTAACAAAACAACTCCATGAACCTTTCTTTAGTATGTCTACTTTCTTATAATATTAGTTGGTTATACAATTTAGGATATGTAAAGAAACAAAATATATCTAGTTGCAGAGGTTCGGTCTATTTTTTTTTTGGGGGGGGGGAAATTATGCCACTGAACCATAATAATATTTCTGAATTCAAATAACCTTTCTGTTAAGACGGGTAGGTCTTCTTTTGAACGTTCACATTCTGATATTTGCATATTTACATGCATACATAGCAAAAAGCACAATTATTTTCCCTCCACTTACTTGTAATTATTCATTCCACTCACTAAATCAACAACTCCAGGAGGCCTATCCAAGTTTCCCCTCAAACGGTATAACTACGTCTCCGATTATGACATTGAACTTGCAGACAACACAGTAAAATCAAAAGGATAAAGTCGCATGAAAATGTGAGCTGCAAGATTTGAGAGCAAGTATTAGAGGAGAAGTAGGATATGATAAAAGATTATTTATGGGATAGATGCGAAAAGGTAGGTAGAATGGTAAAAGAGAATTGAATGTCTATTGACTCAACGGTTGGGATGTGAGGAAGGATTACACAATGTGAATGTTGCAATTGAAAGAAAAGCTGTGGAACGGCTAAGGTGAATCGTTTACGTGGTATATGTGAAGAAAGAAGTAATCAACTGGTGAGGTATGTAGATAAGTGGCCAAAAGATTAACGTAGGTGCAATCATAGTTAAAATTGTTTTCACAGAATTCGGTTATGTGGAATAATTGGAGGACAATAGGCTGGTGGAAAGTTGTAATATTTGGAAGTGTTGTGGAGAAAACCCAGCACACCTGATTAGATGGAGTGGAAAAAATATTTGAGAAAAGAAACGTGTTTATAACCATTAAATTACTGGGTACTGAAAATTATATACACCGCTTATGAGCATTTAGTTAGGTGTAAGCAATGTCTGATGTTACAAGAGAATTTAGCAACGGACGATCATCCATTATGTTGTAATTCAGCTACCGACTTGGCCGTGATAATTATTCTATTCTTTCCTCCAGTAGTCACATCTGCCCTTTGGAAAATTTGGTGTAATATTGAAATTATTCATTTATTTATATATATATATATATATATATATTTATATATATATATATATATTATATTATATTATATATATATTATATATTATATATATATATATATATATACATATATATACATATATATATAGAGGTAGTAGGTTAGCCAGGGCACCACCCACCCGTGGAGATACTACCACTAGAGTTATTGGGTCCTTTAACTGGCTAGACAGCACTACATTGGATACTTCTCTCTGGTTACGGATAATTTTCCTTCTTCCTACACAATCACCGAATAGTCTTGTGTATTCTTTACATATTCTCCTCTGTCCCCATACACCTGACAACACTGAGATTACCAAACAATTCTCCTCTCAAGGGGTTACCTACAGCAATGCAATTGTTCACTGCTTACTTTGCCCTTGGTAAGGGTAGAAGAGACTCTTTAGCTATGGTTAAGTAGCTCTTCTAGGAGAAGGACACTCCAAAAACAAATCGTTGTTCTCTGGTCTTGGACATTGCCATAGCCTCTATACCATGGTTTTTCACTCTCTTGGGGTAGAGTTTTCTTGCTTGAGGGTACACTCGGACACATTGTTCCATCTTATTTATCTTCCTCTTGTGTTTTAAAAGTTTTTAAGGTTTATATGTGGAAAATTTACTTTTATGTTGTTACTGTTCTTAAAATATTTTATTTTAATTGTTAATTACTTCTCTTGTAGCTTCCTTATATCCTTTCCTCACTGTGCTAGTTTTCCTGTTGGAGCCCTCGGGCATATAGCATCCTGCTTTACCATCTAGGGTTGTATCTTACCAATCAATGATAATATTAATATATATATATATATATGTGTGTGTGTGTGTGTGTGTGTGTGTGTGAAAGGAAAAAAGAAAATGGAGGGAGTTTACTTATTTACAGTAACAGTAGAATTTTACAGTATCTGTGACAGAATTGCAGGATTGATTATCAAGCTAATTAAGAAGCATAAGCTTAATGTCATTCAAACGTATGCCCCTACAACACAACATATACAGAGGAAGGAAGAGAAATATTTTATGAAGATCTACATTTATCTTTGAGAGAAAGAAACAAAAAAACACGAATCAACCAAGAGAGCATGCAGGTTTTAGAAGCACGTATTCAATAACTGGCTATATCTATGTAATCATTCAACTAATGGAAAAATCAACAAAGTATGACAAATCACAGAATACTTATAAACTACGAGAAAACTTTTGATTCCATCAAAACTCCAGCAGTAATAAATGCCCTTCAATAGCAAGGAATAGATTAATTTTATGTTACAACACTTGAAGATGTCTATGTGGGTGATACAGGAATCATTAAACTACATATAGTAAGATAATTCCGATTGGGAAGGAAGTTAGGCAGAGACCCCATCTCTTATACATTATTCAAAGTGTGCCTAGAATTTTTAAATATTTAGATAGGGAAAATGTAAGAATTAATGGGAATAACTTAACAACTTGAGATTTTTGCAGATGACATAGTTCAGTTTAGTGAATCCTGGGAGGAATTACAAATGATGATGAAAAATTATAATTGAGAAAGCAGAAATGTAGACTGAAAAGAAATATTAGCAAGACTAAAATAAAGATTAATAAAAAAGCAGAGGCAACAAATAAGAGATATGGACGAACCCCTAGAGATTTTTGATGAATACAAATACCCAGGATAGACATCATGTGTATCCAAGGACATGAGACCGAAATTAAAAGAAGGATTAGCATGGGATGGAGAGCTTTTTGTAAACAAAATGCCTTTTTCTCTAAAAAGAAAAGTATTTAATCAGATAGTCCCAACAGTACCAACGTATGCATCCGAAACTGGGAACCTCACCAAAGTCTTACAACATAAGCTACTGTAATTACAACTCAAAGGGCTATGGAAAGGAAAATGATGGGAATAACACTGAGAGACAGAACAAGAGCAAAATGGTCACGAGAGCAAACTAAAGTAGGGGATATTCTAACAAGAAGTAAGAAAAAAAATGGACGTAGGCACAACATATAATGAGAAGGACAGATAACAGAGGGGCATCAAAAACAACAGAAAGGGTCGCTAGGAATAGAAGACAACGGATTGACGACCTAGGAAAATTGGCGGGTATAGACTGACACACAGACCATAAATAGACGGGTGTTGGAGGACATGCACACACAAGCAAGGTATAGCACACAAGCACACGCATCCCCCTCTCACGAGGATATAAATCTTCACTCTTCCTTCTCCCTTGGAACGGGGAGAGCTGAGCGTGACCGGTAATATATATAAATATATAAATAGATAAATATATAAATAACATATATATATATATATATATATATTTATATAAATATATATATATATATATATATATATATAAATTTATATATATATATTTATATATATATATAATTTATATATATATATAATATATATATATGTATATATACATATATATATATACACTATGTATAGCCAGACAAATATTCTTTATTATATATTTATATATAATAGGAATGAAAGGAGAGGGTGTTACAGAGAAGAAGTATGACAATAGTCGGCTCCAAATTCGTATTTTAATTGCAAAACATTGGATGATACCCTTATGTAGAATATGATACCACACTAGCCGCCTCGTGCATTCATACAATGTCCCTCAGTAGCGCTTATGACCTTTGATTAAGAGTACACTATTCACCTGTATTTTTGTGATTGCAATTCTACTGCCAATTTAACTGCACAGTAGTAGTAACTATAGTAGAAATAGTAAAAGCAGTGGGAGTATTAAGGAATAAAGCTATATCCTTGAGGAATCCGTCAAACGGAGGTGACACTTTCCCTGATAATATTATCAAACCAACGTCCAAGTACCTACTTTTCCGTCGACTCAAATTACTCCTGTTGGCGTTTTTGCTCCCTTGTCGTTGTATGCGTGTGATGATCAAGACTGGGCGTGCTTGTGGACTGGGAAGAGTTTTCTATACTGTATTTGCGTTTTCTCTCTCTTCCTCCACCACACAAGTTTAATCCTCTTTGGATCCAGAATGCCAAAGCAGGAATTGTCTTGTTTTAATCGATGTTTATTAAGAAACTGCTTCAAGTTCGATATACTTACTCCCCTTTCTATGTTCCCTCTAATTTCTTCACCTGTAACATTAGATACTTTCAAAACTAATGACTGTCAGTAACTAACTTAAGATCGCCTGTCGTATTGAGACTTCCAATGAAGTAATTTCTATTCATGCTCCACTGCAGAAGGTTGTAGAGGGAATTCCACTTTGAAATAAAGTCCCGGTCTCCCAGCTTCTCCCCCCCCCAAAAAAAAAAAAAAAAACGTATATCAAACTCAATTATTGAACAATCTGAACAATAGGCACTGAAATCTTTGTCTAATTATCCAAGAAATTACAGCGTCAAAACAGAAACCACCTAAAATCATTTTCTTGTCAAGACCCTACACCACTTTTAACATGATTTCCGCCGGCGTCCTCAAACAATTAAAAGCGTCTCCACTTTTTATATCTAATTGCAAAACCTGATCTCTTTCGATATAAAGTTACAAATACGGTCTTTTTTATTCTCTTGAGTGTTAGAGTGATCATTGATTACCTCGCTAAGGCAATATACATTGACGGATTAATAACCACTTACGTCCGTTGTTCCTTTTTAACTTAAGTGGAACCTACAACGGTTGACTAACAACCATGAACAGTATACTATTCGCTGCTCGCGGCTTCGGTCACTCCGGCCATATTGGATTTTTAAAAAACTTGCGGATATTGTTCCCCCAAAATCTGATCTGGTTCGAGACTCCAACGTTGTTTAATAACTTTCTGAAAAACAAAGACATACAGTTATACCACGAAAGAGAGAGAGAGAGAGAGAGAGAGAGAGAGAGAGAGAGAGAGAATATGTTTTATTCGTAAAATAATATTACACGTTCAACTGACCCTACATAATTTCAGGAGTAGGAGCATTGGGGCCGTTAATAAATCTTTCTGCCAAACAAAGTTTATTCATATGTCTCCGACACACCATTCTTTAGCACATGTAAAGCTAAACTTTATTGCTTTCTTCCATATCTCTCCCTTCTTTATTCATATAATTTCCCGATGTTTATTTTATTATAGATATTAGATTAAAATAATAAAATCATAAGACCGACTAGTTTGGATTAGTTTAAGATATTTTATTAATTTTTACTTAAGGAAAAAAAAGGCGTTTTTGGCCTTTTAATCACTCTTCAAATAAAGACAACTGATTTGCAATCGACAACAAAACGGTACCGGAATCAGCTAATTTGTATGACACTTCGGGCAAAGGTTTCCTTCTTTCATATTCAGCATATAGGCCGAGAGAGGCATGGTTCCCCCAAAAGAAAATGTAAAATTCATGAAATATGTATAATGACTGGAGGAACACAGGCGAAGGCGCAGAAATCCCACTTCTAAAGTGAATGCCATGACAATTTACCTAAAATCAGTCGACCTTCATATCTTTTAATTCCATACATCAGCTGGCTGTGATATAGTCTAAACCTTCCTGTAATCTTTCGATGAAAAGATTGAGGCGGATCATACAGAAGCTCTAGTCATTAATATCTCCGGTAATGCCAGTAAAACTTAATTATACAGTCTACTTCCTTGAAGAAAATTACTGGCTGATTACGTTCTTCTTACCGAGCATTACTGTACTTGCATGCCTAGAGCACAATTGTACATTTTAGGACCCGAGGTCAATCTGGAGAAAACTAAATCTAACAGCCAGTAAAAGTTTGTGTACAAGTTCGAGTTTTCAGTGCCTCTTTTCTCCGATAACAGACCCTTATTTATCACAACTTTCCTTATTTAAACTTCCACTCTACCGTCAACTTTGCAAGAGTTTTTCCCAATATATTTTATAGCAGTCAAACTCATTCTGCCAGCATCGCTGGTAGCCATTTCGATTTTCCCCTTCCAGTAATTACGACTCGCATTTACTCTTCAAATTAGGGTTGCTGCTAGGTAAGGAATGGCCTCTCATTTAACCATTTTTCACGGAAGTTTCTAAAACACACACACACACATATATTATATATATATATTATATATATATATATATATATATATGGAGCTACTTTTCTTACCGTACAGGACTAAGAGCTTTTTGTTTTATCATGGCCTGTCTCTTGAAGACCTGATCCGTTTTTTTCTATTTTCGTCTCTTGAGGACCTAAATCACATGTTAAGTGCAAAGCCCGAAGGCTACAGATCTAATGATTTTACGTCACAAATGAAGATGCTTATCATCGCAAGAGTTCCAAGTGGTTTCCAAAACCCATTAACACCTAATGTTCGATTGCAAGAAATAACGTCATTAGTTATAATGAAACTATCCGGACCCCGTCCCAGAAACAGATTCCCCAGGTTATAATTATTGGAGATAGCGGTCGCACTCTTTGAATTCTCTCTCTCTCTCTCTCTCTCTCTCTCTCTCTCTCTCAATTATTGCCTATACAATCACCAACAAGAGCCTACTGTGCAAAGCTTCCTAAATTTAGACCAAAC
>NC_090751.1:70944469-70946969 GCF_036898095.1 Palaemon carinicauda
TATATATAAATTAAATATATGTGACAGGAAAATATTTCGATATTACATACATGATAAATATATATATATATATATATATATATGTGTGTGTGTGTGTGTGTGTGTGTGTAGCCAAGGGTTCAAAAAGCAATTTCAATAATAAAACACGATAATGAAAGCTGTGAACATAGTCTCTATTATATAATTTGTTTCGAATGCAAATGACCGGATTGCATAAAAGAACCCACCTTCAGTTTCCATCTTATGGGCCCATATATGAAGGATTTAGTATAATCAGGTGGAAAAATCTGGAGCATTTTGTGAGGGACTGTACACATATATTCCTGCGTATAGAAAGCGAGAGAGCTGCTGACCGTAATGAGACTAAAACAAATGATTAAAGAACACTCCGTTACAAAAGGTAACACAAATACTCTACTACCAAGGCTTTCCACAGCCTTAGGTGACATTTTCCTTGATCGAGAGAGTACATTCAGGTACAATTTCCTTATTTTAATAACACGATCGTGGCCTTGAGATATAGAATAGTTCCATAGATAGGTGTTAGCTCTCATCGCTCGACATACGGTTCAATATCACCAATTTCAGATATCAATCAACTAATCATGTACCATGCCCTGCGCTATGATTTCTCATGCACGAGGAACAGTTTACTTGATTACTGTACTTTAACAACTAGTGGTGGTTTTTAAGTTTTCGCCAGTGATAGTAGAAAAAAATATAAATATTACCCAACGCCGGCAAATTTTTTTTTTTTTTTTTTTACTTATCCCATCATACGAGATAATGGTATGAAATCTATGTAGGTACTTCCAATTCTTATTACCACTTCTGAATCTATAATTTGATCACAGCAGATATATATATATATATATATATATATATATATATATATATATATATATGCTGTCCGGTCATCCTACATTGGCTACTTCAATAACTAGACATAACATTCAAAAGAGCATCTACCCTTACAGTGAACAGTGACGTCAGCATTCTGTCCAAGTCATGTCATCGCTCTGCTTGCTATTGATGTCTGCATTAGCTAGAATTAATTCCATTTTATTTTTCATTTTTCTACATTATGGTCTATTTTTCCGCGTTAGTTTACTTCAAAGTTCCGTCCTTTTACACTTTAACGTGTTTTATAAACTACTACTACTGATAATAACTAAAAAAGCACTCAGAGTGCAGACCTCGAAACCAGCTTTCCTTTTCCGGAATCAATTTAGACCGTAGGCGAATTTGAAGTCTACAAGATAACCATGTGCGAACTTTGGGTTAAGGTTAGAGTTAACTCGGTCGAACTTTTGCTCGACCTTGACTTGGGCCTTTCAAAATAGAAGTACTCCAACATCTCAACAATCCCTGAAAGTTTCACTGCTCTATGAGTAAAATTGTGGCCAGGAGGTTGCTCACAAACAAATACATAGACAAGCAGGGCCGAAAAAATAAACTTCTCCCGTCTTCGTTGGTGGAGGTAATGATAATAATAATAATAATAATAATAATAATAATAATAATAATAATAATAATAATAATAATAATAATGTCTAAAAAAGGCAACTTTTTTGTCGATATGCTACCAAACTTAAAAGATATGAATGCTACATGCTTCTAAACACAATTTCAAATTTTACTTGCCAAGAATTTGGTAGCACATTAAATTGGAAGTGAAACCTGACACACACATTTTTTTTCTAAATAGATGGATGAAAGAAAAAGGTTTGGATAACGAAGCGTCACTCAACACAGTATTTGAGTTTAGAGGTATTCACCCATTACTTTATCTCTTCACGGATTAACTAATACATTAAAACGTTTGAGCAGTCATCCCTCTGAAGTATCGTGCGCCGATAAAATGAAATCCAAAGAGGGTAAAATATAAGAATGGAGGCTAGTCAATGTCTCGCTGCAATCCATACGGTGGTCAACTCATATCTTGCAAGCTGTCAGAACCGCTTCACTCTAGCTTCGGATATAATGCAGCACTCAGTCATCCGTATTTGACTAATGCTAGCCAAGACAAGTTCCCCTTAATGGACGTTGTCATACGTTACGATGAATAGTGCTTTCTGCATTACCAAGATAATTATATAATAAAAGTTACCCGATAGATTACTTCGCTATCACGTGACTTCACAGGCCTCAAGTCAGGTATTTGGATTGCATGACTGGCAGTTGGTACCCTAAGCATCTAGCATTAAAAACAATTGTATCCTTTCAAAGCCGATGGCCAATTAATCTTTGGAAAACGGTAAGAAAAACGATTAATTCCTTCGGTAATTCAAAGTTCCACTTATTTTTCTTTTGGAAATTTTCAATGGAACTTTAATTACTTTACTTTTATCTAACCGTACATCAACTGACAAGAGAGGGGCTTGAGGGAAGGACCACAAGTCAGAGCTCCTCTGTCGGGAAATGCCTGGATATCAAATGCAATCATAATTTTACATTCAATTGTAATCAATGCAATATTCTTTGGTTGATCACCTCTTAA
>NC_090751.1:70949469-70956969 GCF_036898095.1 Palaemon carinicauda
GGGCATGACTAACACCGTACCTGGTACCCAAATACACCAATAACTTCTCCAGTAAAAAGCTTAAACTTACGGCCGGAGGTGGGACTCGATCTGCCATCTATGCGAATATATGGTTAAGAGTTATCGCTGTTCTAAGTAGGAGGGTAATATATATATATATATATATATAGAGAGAGAGAGAGAGAGAGAGAGAGAGAGAGAGAGAGAGAGAGATGAATTAATGAACCCCTGTTAACCTGAATAATGAATGAAGTGCATGGAGGTTGGTCGACAGTGGCTGGTCACAAAACCACGGAAAAGAATCTCGTCCAAATCATCCTTCCGGAGCTGAAGGTCAACACCCCAGGGAAATCATCCATTTTCATGAGATGGATCGTAACATTGGGCATGAAAGTAGCAACCTTATCCTTAAAAGACTTGGTGCTCTACACTTTGTGTGAAACTATCCTAGGCTAATTCTACCAAACTTACAATAACTCAGATACCCTTGGAATTCGTTACCTAAGCCTGGATCGGAAAATCAGACACATGATTGTGTGACTTATTGATGTGAAACCCGGCATACTAAAATCTCTCTCCCATTCTTTGTGCCTCCCTAGACGACAGTTGTTTGTTTCGATACTTGACGGCATTCGTTGCCACCCTTCAACAAAGCCAACTAACAGGAACTAATCGATCAGCTTCATATAATTAAATATAAGAAGAAGCTACCTGTTCTATACATCACACAGAGAAGGAAATGGACTTGGCACTCTCCATATCCTAGGGCCAACAATTATGCAGAGTCCGTGTCTGGCTGGAAGGATCAGGAAATGTATACATAAGGGTAATCTGCCCCTGTTCCTCGAGTAATTCAACAGGATAAACAACGTCTTGCCAAAATCATAATGCCCCAAACCAAATGTTTCTCACAATCTTCATATCCACCCATGGTAAGCAAAAATTTGGAGCATACCTCTGTGTTGTTAAGAGAGAGAGAGAGGAGAGAGAGAGAGAGAGAGAGAGAGAGAGAGAGAGAGGAGAGAGAGAGAGAGAGAGAGAGAGAGAGAGAGAGAGAGAATTCCTGAGTCAATCTTCTATTTTGAAATCAAAGCTCAAATCCACCACCAAGCATCTAAAACTAAGGAAAATAGAAATGAATTACTATGACAAACAAGAGCTAATTTAATCTAATAATGAAATCTATAAATTGAGTTATGTAAAACTGGTGTTCCGTTAAAGATAAAAAAAGTCACCGTCACAGCAACTAAACATTTATATACAATATGTAACCAGTATCTTTAACCAAATTGATTTTTTTCCTTTTGAAATGACAATTATTTGTTAAATCTATGAACGGCCTTAAACAAGTGGACTATGCTAGTAACACATATTGTGTTAACGTAAGCCAGACTTCTGGATGAACCTGTTCAGTCACCAAATAAGGACTTTATAGTAAAGGCGGCATTCTCCACACTATAAAAACATGGACCCATGCGCCCCACAATTCAAAGACCCAAAATCAAAGTCCTCTCTATGAGTAAAAAACAAGGACTTCTATCATTGCATATCATCCTATCTTCCTAGTCTTTTCTATTTCTAACTTATGCATCATGCATACAGAACTTACTGCACAACGGTGCCAAAGATTACTATCTAGATCAGGAATAAGAAACTTAATAGACGTAAAGTTTTTGTTCCACAAATTAAGACGAGTCAGCAACTAAAGACCAGACAGGAGAAATATAATCGAAACACGGTAGAATGTAAGAATGAAACCATTTCTTCTAAATAGATTGATCACCAATAATCTTGAAAAAACTTTCTTAATATGCCCACTGTTTTGCATTATAGAAGAAAAAACCGAATGTGTTTCTTAAAAGTAAATTTGCATTCAAGAATCTCGTCTAAAAATTTTAAAGGAGTTTGATATGCAGTAATTAAAGAAACATTATTAATGGAAAGATCTGGATGTTGCGGAACCACTGTCGTCGACCTATTTATAATCATACTTTGAGTTTTGTTAGGATTAAATTTCATGACCCATAGTTTGCACCATGAAATCATTTTAGCTAAATCTTTATCAAAGGATTCACCAACCCCAGATCTAAGTTCAATAGATGGAATTGAGGCAAAGAGCGTCGCATCATCTGCATATACAGCGAGCTCTTTTCTACGCCAAACAAAATATGTGTATATGGTATGAAAAGTAATGGGTCAAAACTACTACCCCATCAACCACTTTGTAATCTATTACTTAAAAAATAAATAATGATGCAAAGAAGAGACCTACCTACTTTTGACTGTTTGGGTTTGAAAACAAGGTTCTTTTGATTAACACAGTTAATGCAGCACTAAAATCAAGGCCACTCATACGGACTTTTTCTGTACAGCATTGGAAATTATATAAAAGGCATCACACTCCAAGGCCCTTGCGAAAGCCAAATTGCAAACTATGGAACAGATTAAGACCCCCAGCATACCCCTTCAGCATCTGGACCTCCCTTGAAACTTAATAAGGGAGTTGCCATACTAAAATAAAACCCAGAGCCATTCCCATAAAAAATAACTAAGTACAAAATTGTTGGATTGAAAGAGAGTCCAACTGAAAAAGTGCAGATTCTACCTTTCTTACGGCGAATAACAAAATCTGGTTTCGTATAAAACGGGAGGTGGCGAGTAGAGCAGAAACGCTCTTCATATGACTTTCTTTTTCGAAAAGGATAAAAATCTATCCATTCATCGTAACAAGTGGCAACCATCCAGCAATATAGTAATTTGCACCGGAGGAACACCTTTATGGATCACATGGAAACAATTTCATACCAATGGTCCTTTCCACAACAACGCGTGGAAGCTGTTACGGATGGCATTCAAAGAATGCAACACTCATGAAAAAGTATTTAAGGGTCTTGTACATGCTTACACGCTCATGCATCCCTCCCCCGTGATTATACGGCGATGGACTTTTCAACTATTTCTCATAATAAAACTAATTTTTCTCGAGATCCAGATATAAAAAAATCATATCTCAAACTTGGTGATGAAACAATAAACGAAAACATCTACTCAAAAACTCATCCACGCGTGACAACCTGAAAATCCTGAAGGAACAGTCTACATACATTTCATGTGCATGTATGAGGGTAAGGATGCGACATTCCAGGCGACCATTGAACACATGGGGAGGGAAGGGGAGGGGGGGGGGGGGGCGAGGCCCGCTGTTATTTGAGAGTGGGGGTTGGAGGAGTACCCATCTGCGGACCAACCACCATCCCCACCTCCTTAAGGTCGCCGTCTTCTTGAAATGTGCTCTACCTTCGCCTCCTATAAACAAACATTATGAATAATGCAAGCGTCAAATATCTATAGAAACCAGTATAAAATCTTATTAAATCTAATGCAGCAGTTTCCCATACCCTCGCTTACATTCGTATATCACATCCAAAGACATCGTCGTGTAAGCAGAAGTCACTACCGGCGGCACGAATTCGGATACGCATGATTAGTTAGTACACTTGACACTGACTGCCACATGAGGACGGCAGCTTAAAAGTGCGCTCTCTCTCTCTCTCTCTCTCTCTCTCTCTCTCTCTCTCTCTCTCTCTCTCTCTCTCTCTCTCAATAAAGTCCATTGCATAGCTTCTGGATCCAGTCATCATCTGATCTTTATATCAGATATTTAATATATATTAGTTAAAATATGTCATGTAAAGGATTTCTTACAGATAATTCAACTTTACAAAACATTTCAACACCCATTACAATAACTAATTATTTGTTTGTCATCAAAATAGATATAGTCATATGTATGATACGTGATTTCCCAGCGAAAAAAATCTAGAAAACATCAAATTAATAAATATTCCAAAGAAATCTATAATTATCCCAAACAAACACTTGCCTCGCATAAACTTCCAGAACTTCCATATGGAAATACTAATTAAAAATATATGATGATGATGAGCAAACTCCAATATAACAAAGTTAAATAAAAATAAAAGTTTCAGAATAAAGTGCTTTTAACTTCTTCTAAACTTCATACTCTAACACTAATAACCAATAAAAAGCCAAAAATCTACCAGATTAATAGATTTTTTTTCTTTTGTAAGAATACTTTACATTAAAATTACTTAAACCTTCGCCAAACATCCCAAAAGGATGAAACGAAAAGAAATGATTACGTACCCCATTTTATCATGACTCCACCATGGAGGCCTATCATTTAACTTCACTATGTTCTTTTGTAATTGGTGTCATACAACAGTCACCAAAATTAAGAGAGAGAGAGAGAGAGAGAGAGAGAGAGAGGAGAGAGAGAGAGAGAGAGAGAGAGAGAGAGAGAGAGAGAGAGAGAAAGAAAGAGAATACCGTCTCCATCTCCTCCTACACCTACTAATGCAACCCCTATTGACACAAGGATCAGCAGCATTAACATTGAGGCATTCGTTAGAGAGTTGGTAAGTGTGTACGTGTATATGTACCAGGGAATCTAATTGAAAAAAGGGCCTGTGAAAACGTTCCCTCATGATCATTTACTGCCGATCACGTTGCACAAATAGATCATCATGTTTGTTGGATTAGCTTTCCTCCTTCTCTATCCGCACTTCGCCGCAGTGCCCGAGCACCACACTACATAGCTATCCACTATGTCACGACCCTCAACCACACCACCTATCCATCCATCCAACGGCCTTCTTCCTTTCCTTTCCCTTCTCACTGTCATTAGTGTAGTTCAAGCCAATGTTCACGTCCTTTCTTTTCACTTTCCTTTCGACTTCGATTTCTCCTGATATCATTAAATAAATAATTTCAATACAATACTCTCTAACTTACATTCAATGGTCTACTTTCTTACGAGCTTTGATCTTATTGCAATGACAACTAAATTCTGATCGACTGATAAAAAAATGACGTATTGTGGCACAAGGGGCTACCTGACAAAGGGAAAATGAAGCATTAAAATCTCTCTCTCTCTCTCTCTCTCTCTCTCTCTCTCTCCTCTCTCTCTCTCTCTCTCTCTCTCTCTCTCTCTATATATATATATATATATATATATATAATATATATATATATATATATATATATATATATATATATATATATATATATATATATATATTTATTTATTTATATATATATATATATATATATATATATATATACATATATACATACATACATATATATGAATAGACAATGTCTTAATGGTATCCAAAATTCGAAGATAGTATGATTCTGGACAAACTGTCCTCCAGATAACCAACAGTTTACCTGTTATTTTGAAAACTATATGAAGGACCATTTCCCCTAAGAGATGCTAACTTAGAATTACGGACGTCACTAAGACATGCCCAAGTAATATATATATATATATATATATATATATATATATATATATATATATATATATATACATACAGATATGTATATATATATATATATATATATATATATATATATATATAATATATATATATATATATATATATATATATATATGCGTGTGTGTTTTAGAAACATGCCCATGTAACCTAGAGTTTCCATGTCTAGAACCTCCTTTTTCAAATACCAGATAAACGTGAGAAGTGAACATTTCAGATCCAAGAGAGCATGACTGTATTTTGTCCAGGACTTTCAAATAAAGAATAAGAACATCCATACATCATGTTTTCCTTATACGCTTTATTTCATATAGCAAAATAAGCAATCACCACGAAAGTCGTCTGTTGTTACTTTAACATAATATTAAAGTAGTTTATAATAAAGAAGGTAAAGCGAGAAATTCCTGAAACAGCACAATGACAATCAGACCAAAATATGCAGTGAAAGGCCCTTGTAGAGAAAAGACAGGCGGCTGACTGACTGCCTATACAACTACAGTAGGTACGCCAAGGTAAGGCAATTTCAATTTTTCTTCTCTCTTTCACTCAACCAGATCCGTTGAGTTCATCTCTCCTCCTCATCCTCGTCCTTCCTCCCTCCCTCCCAGCACCCTCACCCTCTCCTTCAGGACGAATCCTTCCTCCCACCCTTTGTTTGCACTCGGGCTAAATAATTGGAGGGACTTTTTGTCGACAGCGGTCGGTAGCCGGACAAAAAAAAAAAAAAAAAAAAAAAAAAAAAAAAAAAAAAAAAAAAAAAAAAAAATCGAGGTAGTTTTTGCAGTCGGCCACTTATAGCGCCTTTAGGAAGTTTATTCAAGTTCTCAGATTCTTATCTAGATGATATTACAATATGGCAAAGCGAGGCTTCTTTTTTTTCTATTCAATACCAAGGGCAAAAAAAAAATCGAATATAATTCTAAGATGATGAGTAGGCTAATAGTAAAGATATCAACAATTTTGAAAAAAAAAAAAATAAAGTGGAAAAAAATGTATCATGAAACTGCTGGTAGAACAGGATAAACTTAGTAAAGAATCAAAAGGCACTGAGATTTGCAAAGACGAACATAAGGAAAATACACTCAAAGTAATATTCCGTGGCATGTTCTTTGGACCAACATCGTAATCAGTTTCCGAAGAAGCATGGCAACGCCGAATATCCTTTTTCTTTTTTCCTGATCAACATCCGCTAACATAATCACACTAGGAACAAAACATGTGATAAATAAGCACGAGATCCAAACATCATCTTTACTCCCCTGGTCTAACTCTAAGCATTACCTAAGATTCACAGATCCAGTTGGGTATAAACTACTTATTCTCAGTCATTAATTAATCACAAGATAAATCATTTAGAATTATATGAAAATTAAGCAGGTTTCAATTATAAACAGAAGACTAACATAATATACTTTATGGATTTTTTTTGTTTTCTATTTAAAATGAACGAGAACTGGGGTCGTTGTGATCAATTGGAAGACCAGTTCTCTCTCTCCTCATTTTCAATTATTTTATGCAACGTCACTCAGTGCCGAGGAGTGAGGGAGTGAGAGAAGCTTACATAGCAAGGCACCATGGAGTTTACTCTTCCATTCATTAATGTTTGGCAAAACTACTCTTGTAAGTAATGAATATTCCAAAAAGACACGAACGAGAAAAATGATCAAAAGAGGCCATCGAGAAAGGACTTGAAGAATCATTTCCTCCTTCGCTGTGCAGCAAATGGATACTAAAGGACATGGCATTAAATATCTTGCACGGCTCTCATCGCCCAAAGAAAAATGACAACTAATCTCTTTTACAGATGATAAATGCGTCCGGCAAGGACAGAAAAAAAAGTTCTTGCAGGGAATAAAAATAAATAAAAAAAATACGAGAAACCAATACAACCATGATACATGACCTCATCTCTGACAAATTTTACGATAGGATTTGAGATTATGATTAGTTTGTGGGATACATTCCTGGCACTCACGCACGTTTTGCCTTGCCATTTTTTTCTTTCATTGGTTTCAACAGAAGATTATTCGGCAATACTTATAATAATCGATGATGAAAAAGATATGCATAGGCTCATCCTCTGCCACTCAAACTTACGATTGGAGGAATCCTTTGAAACATTCATATAAGAGAGAGA
>NC_090751.1:70961969-71004469 GCF_036898095.1 Palaemon carinicauda
ATTATGGATCCGATTGTCTACATTACAACAAAGCTGCAATTATGCACACCACTTAAAACGTAAATCTTTCTTGACGTGATATATAAGTAAAGTTACTTAGATATAAATTTGGGGATATACGAAAATAGTGATATCAGTCACTTGTATGAATAACTCACTTTAGCTTTAACAATTTGGTGAGATAATTTTATACTATTCAACCATAAAGTGTTTCTATATAAGTGAAGTAGTTATCGTCTTACCATGGGTGTTTCGAAAACAGATGCAAAGAACAAATTCTTGCTGATCTGAATGGCTATTCATTTATTTTTCTAAAATAAATACTACTTCGGTTGGTGGCTTCGCACACAATGACACATTAAATCAGTAAAAATCAACTATACAATCAAACAGAAGAGATATTATTTTATTCTGTCTCATTATTCCTATGATACGAAAAAATAGCATTTCCTAACCTACTAATCTATTTTTTTCATATATATATATATATATATATATATATATATATATATATATATATATATATATATATATATATATATATATATATATATATATATATATATATAATACACAGAGAGAGAGAGAGAGAGAGGGAGAGAGAGAGAGAGAGAGAGAGAGAGAGAGAGAGAGAGAGAGAGAGAGAGAGATTTCTACTCATTTTTAAAGAATAAAATAAACGTTTGCCGGAAGTGTCTCGATGTGGTAATCTCCATCACAACCTGGTGAAACATATAAGATAAGATGCATAACAAGACCGTAACAATTGGAGGAGTTCCTGGTTGGAAAGTTATGCCATCAATCCTCATCTACATTATAATGCCCACATACACACACACACACACACACACACACACACACACACATATATATATATATATATATATATATATATATATATATATATATATATATATATATATATATAAAAGGATGTAATCATTGGGGAAAGCAGTAAATCACCCAGACTCATAAACAAGAATTAATGAAGTGCACGTTAACAAACATATGTATTTCCCCTTTCTTTCGCTCACCAGACAACAGATATATTTATCAAATATGTAGCAAGTATCCTTAGCGATGCGAGCCAACAGTTTGTGCTCACAGATTACTAAGCGATAGCATTACAGTCCCGAAGAGGCATTATCTACCTTCGTTACTTATTATGATAGCACCAATTATAAATACGTCAAGTGTATATGAGTATGCGATGTGTGTGTGTTGTTGAACTTGCATCAATGCATAACACATGCCTAAAAATCATCATTTATTTATATATATATATATATATTATATATATATATATATATATATATATATATATATATATATGTAGAGAGAGAGAGAGAGAGAGAGAGAGAGAGAGAGAGAGAGAGAGAGAGAGAGAGAGAGAGAGAGAGAGAGAGATCGTTTGTGGCATAACAATCCGGCCCACAAAAAAGTTGGATGGGTTGCATTCTCGGTACTCAGATCACATGGCAAGGCTACTTCCACATTCACAAAATTACCTACATCTTGTTGATCTCACTTCGACATGAAACGTTTTGCGACCCGAGTCATCAACTTTATTAACACCACCAACGTTCCTATGCATTTACTCATTATATAACAGCAATCTGTTGCGTTAGCAGAAAGATTCATTGAGTGGCAGTCATTAAATACCTTCTAATTATGCAAACTTTTTCAACATTCTCGGTAGTAAAAACAATTCGACCCAACCATTCATGACGTCAGGTTTTTATCATAGTGTGCATCCCCGCAACGCAGTAATCTTGATGGCAATAGTAAAACCATTCAAACATTTGCCAAATATCGCAGACAAAGCTGTTCAAACAATATATGGTTTTCTCTTACATCAATGCTACTGCAATACAATGTAGCTGAACCGCATGGATTAATTCACCAATATCAAACATATCTTGAGAAATTTCCAGATTCTGAATAATTAAACTTTTCAGTTTCCGACTTTCCTCAACGCAGTTGTCCCTAAAGTTTAAATATATCTTTCTATCCCCCAGAACCCTTGGTCTCCCCCTCCCCCGTGACATGCAATCTATTTGTGTTGCAATATTCATATGTTTTCTCGGTGTCTCTTGTGCATCGAGAGCGTCGTGACGCTGCGATTCCGACGGCGACACAAGAGGTATGCAGTTTGACGAAGTGGTCATTTGACAGGCATTTAGACTATCCACAGGACGCGTTCCATTAACAACACACTTAGTCTCCACGATAAACAGCCTGGCTGCTCAACCCTGCCCTCCCCAACCAGAAGGGATACGTAGTAGCCTCATGCCGATGAACCCCATTGGGAAACCGCTAATCCAATCAGACGTTTATTTGCACGATCAATAAAGAAGGAAAAGAAACACGGGAGCCTCATCAGACTATTCTCAATAATAATAATGGATAACCAGAATTCTCTCTCTCTCTCTCTCTCTCTCTCTCTCTCTCTCTCTCTCTCTCTCTCTCTCTCTCTCTCTCTCTCATACCTCACGAGATGCCCGAAGTTTTTACAAGAGCTTTTACACTTTGGTGGAATGGGATGAATTTAAAGGATTCCAAAGAATGACGGCCGGAGGCCACGTCTCCCCCTCCTGGTAATCTCCATCCAGTGCTCGCGAGAGCATTTGCACTATTTGACATTCTGGCGAGGCATTCGAGACGAACCTCGCCAAATGCTCAATCACCTATCAGACGAGCATCTTTCAGATCTTGTCCGTCGAAGTCTTTGACCAATTTTAAAGAGTGGTGTTATTCTCATAAATACTATCAAAGAAATTTAAGCATGATCACTATCGCCTTTTACCATAATTGTTCATGACGGGATAAAGAAGGGCATTATAAAATAATTGATTTCCTAAACCCACAAGTTCATTGGTGGTTTCTCTGAAATTACCGTGAAGTTACTCGTTCATTACAAACAATCCTCATTACTCTTCGAAATTATTAACACACAAAGAATCATTCAAGTAGACGATTACAGTTTCATCCATACCTATACTAAATACAAATCTGCCAGGCTCCTCTTGCTTCTCCTCTTGATTCTCGTCGACTAAATCTCCATCGCGGGTTAATATCATTTTCTAATTTCCAAATACCATTTGGAAACAGGGCTATTTTCTTTATCCATTTAAAATATCTTAAAATAAAAATCTAGATTATCAGAATGTAGGACAATAATACCACGCCTTACTTAAATGTTTCAAAATCCGATATGAGTTAATCAAGTGATGAAATTATTGAGAAAAGGATAAAATAACAATAATAGCTCATCCTTTCATCAGCTATCTGATTATAGTGAGCCTATCATTTTCGACTCAATTAGACGTGCTCATAATCTCCGTTTGATTAGCATAGCTTATAAACTCGCAACTCTGATTAGTCCATCTCTTTATGACTTTAAATTCACTGGCGAGTCCCTTGACGACTTCAACCTTATTATTTTGTCGACGGCTTTAGCCTAATTATTCATACCCTCGTTTGAGTCAATGACGAGCGGTGCGCTTTTTCCAAGGTGAAACCCCAGACCCGTTTTACGCCCCAGCTTATTGCAATGCCCATAAGTGGCAGGTTAACCAGACAGATACAGATCTGTTGCTGGTGCACGAGAACCCAACAGAGGCGATACATGCAACAAATTGGATACAAAATAGAAAAATCGTCGATGACTGATTAACAACCTTAACAAGGAACAGCTAAGGTCAGTAGAATATCTTTAACCAAATATTTATATTATTTGTTATTAAATAAAGTATCAATACACAGTCACTATTTAGTACTAATTAAAGTATCAAGGTAGAATTGTCTTAAATTACAGGAAATCGGGGGTTAGCAAAGGAGGCAAGGCGCCTCCTTAACAAAACAACTCCATGAACCTTTCTTTAGTATGTCTACTTTCTTATAATATTAGTTGGTTATACAATTTAGGATATGTAAAGAAACAAAATATATCTAGTTGCAGAGGTTCGGTCTATTTTTTTTTTGGGGGGGGGGAAATTATGCCACTGAACCATAATAATATTTCTGAATTCAAATAACCTTTCTGTTAAGACGGGTAGGTCTTCTTTTGAACGTTCACATTCTGATATTTGCATATTTACATGCATACATAGCAAAAAGCACAATTATTTTCCCTCCACTTACTTGTAATTATTCATTCCACTCACTAAATCAACAACTCCAGGAGGCCTATCCAAGTTTCCCCTCAAACGGTATAACTACGTCTCCGATTATGACATTGAACTTGCAGACAACACAGTAAAATCAAAAGGATAAAGTCGCATGAAAATGTGAGCTGCAAGATTTGAGAGCAAGTATTAGAGGAGAAGTAGGATATGATAAAAGATTATTTATGGGATAGATGCGAAAAGGTAGGTAGAATGGTAAAAGAGAATTGAATGTCTATTGACTCAACGGTTGGGATGTGAGGAAGGATTACACAATGTGAATGTTGCAATTGAAAGAAAAGCTGTGGAACGGCTAAGGTGAATCGTTTACGTGGTATATGTGAAGAAAGAAGTAATCAACTGGTGAGGTATGTAGATAAGTGGCCAAAAGATTAACGTAGGTGCAATCATAGTTAAAATTGTTTTCACAGAATTCGGTTATGTGGAATAATTGGAGGACAATAGGCTGGTGGAAAGTTGTAATATTTGGAAGTGTTGTGGAGAAAACCCAGCACACCTGATTAGATGGAGTGGAAAAAATATTTGAGAAAAGAAACGTGTTTATAACCATTAAATTACTGGGTACTGAAAATTATATACACCGCTTATGAGCATTTAGTTAGGTGTAAGCAATGTCTGATGTTACAAGAGAATTTAGCAACGGACGATCATCCATTATGTTGTAATTCAGCTACCGACTTGGCCGTGATAATTATTCTATTCTTTCCTCCAGTAGTCACATCTGCCCTTTGGAAAATTTGGTGTAATATTGAAATTATTCATTTATTTATATATATATATATATATATATATATATATATATATATATATATATATATATATATATATATATATATTATATATATATATATATATTATATTATATTATATATATATTATATATTATATATATATATATATATATATACATATATATACATATATATATAGAGGTAGTAGGTTAGCCAGGGCACCACCCACCCGTGGAGATACTACCACTAGAGTTATTGGGTCCTTTAACTGGCTAGACAGCACTACATTGGATACTTCTCTCTGGTTACGGATAATTTTCCTTCTTCCTACACAATCACCGAATAGTCTTGTGTATTCTTTACATATTCTCCTCTGTCCCCATACACCTGACAACACTGAGATTACCAAACAATTCTCCTCTCAAGGGGTTACCTACAGCAATGCAATTGTTCACTGCTTACTTTGCCCTTGGTAAGGGTAGAAGAGACTCTTTAGCTATGGTTAAGTAGCTCTTCTAGGAGAAGGACACTCCAAAAACAAATCGTTGTTCTCTGGTCTTGGACATTGCCATAGCCTCTATACCATGGTTTTTCACTCTCTTGGGGTAGAGTTTTCTTGCTTGAGGGTACACTCGGACACATTGTTCCATCTTATTTATCTTCCTCTTGTGTTTTAAAAGTTTTTAAGGTTTATATGTGGAAAATTTACTTTTATGTTGTTACTGTTCTTAAAATATTTTATTTTAATTGTTAATTACTTCTCTTGTAGCTTCCTTATATCCTTTCCTCACTGTGCTAGTTTTCCTGTTGGAGCCCTCGGGCATATAGCATCCTGCTTTACCATCTAGGGTTGTATCTTACCAATCAATGATAATATTAATATATATATATATATATATATATATATATATATATATATATATATATATATATATATATATATGTGTGTGTGTGTGTGTGTGTGTGTGTGTGTGTGTGTGTGTGTGTGTGAAAGGAAAAAAGAAAATGGAGGGAGTTTACTTATTTACAGTAACAGTAGAATTTTACAGTATCTGTGACAGAATTGCAGGATTGATTATCAAGCTAATTAAGAAGCATAAGCTTAATGTCATTCAAACGTATGCCCCTACAACACAACATATACAGAGGAAGGAAGAGAAATATTTTATGAAGATCTACATTTATCTTTGAGAGAAAGAAACAAAAAAACACGAATCAACCAAGAGAGCATGCAGGTTTTAGAAGCACGTATTCAATAACTGGCTATATCTATGTAATCATTCAACTAATGGAAAAATCAACAAAGTATGACAAATCACAGAATACTTATAAACTACGAGAAAACTTTTGATTCCATCAAAACTCCAGCAGTAATAAATGCCCTTCAATAGCAAGGAATAGATTAATTTTATGTTACAACACTTGAAGATGTCTATGTGGGTGATACAGGAATCATTAAACTACATATAGTAAGATAATTCCGATTGGGAAGGAAGTTAGGCAGAGACCCCATCTCTTATACATTATTCAAAGTGTGCCTAGAATTTTTAAATATTTAGATAGGGAAAATGTAAGAATTAATGGGAATAACTTAACAACTTGAGATTTTTGCAGATGACATAGTTCAGTTTAGTGAATCCTGGGAGGAATTACAAATGATGATGAAAAATTATAATTGAGAAAGCAGAAATGTAGACTGAAAAGAAATATTAGCAAGACTAAAATAAAGATTAATAAAAAAGCAGAGGCAACAAATAAGAGATATGGACGAACCCCTAGAGATTTTTGATGAATACAAATACCCAGGATAGACATCATGTGTATCCAAGGACATGAGACCGAAATTAAAAGAAGGATTAGCATGGGATGGAGAGCTTTTTGTAAACAAAATGCCTTTTTCTCTAAAAAGAAAAGTATTTAATCAGATAGTCCCAACAGTACCAACGTATGCATCCGAAACTGGGAACCTCACCAAAGTCTTACAACATAAGCTACTGTAATTACAACTCAAAGGGCTATGGAAAGGAAAATGATGGGAATAACACTGAGAGACAGAACAAGAGCAAAATGGTCACGAGAGCAAACTAAAGTAGGGGATATTCTAACAAGAAGTAAGAAAAAAAATGGACGTAGGCACAACATATAATGAGAAGGACAGATAACAGAGGGGCATCAAAAACAACAGAAAGGGTCGCTAGGAATAGAAGACAACGGATTGACGACCTAGGAAAATTGGCGGGTATAGACTGACACACAGACCATAAATAGACGGGTGTTGGAGGACATGCACACACAAGCAAGGTATAGCACACAAGCACACGCATCCCCCTCTCACGAGGATATAAATCTTCACTCTTCCTTCTCCCTTGGAACGGGGAGAGCTGAGCGTGACCGGTAATATATATAAATATATAAATAGATAAATATATAAATAACATATATATATATATATATATATATATATATATATATTTATATAAATATATATATATATATATATATATATATATATTTAAATTTATATATATATATTTATATATATATATAATTTATATATATATATAATATATATATATGTATATATACATATATATATATACACTATGTATAGCCAGACAAATATTCTTTATTATATATTTATATATAATAGGAATGAAAGGAGAGGGTGTTACAGAGAAGAAGTATGACAATAGTCGGCTCCAAATTCGTATTTTAATTGCAAAACATTGGATGATACCCTTATGTAGAATATGATACCACACTAGCCGCCTCGTGCATTCATACAATGTCCCTCAGTAGCGCTTATGACCTTTGATTAAGAGTACACTATTCACCTGTATTTTTGTGATTGCAATTCTACTGCCAATTTAACTGCACAGTAGTAGTAACTATAGTAGAAATAGTAAAAGCAGTGGGAGTATTAAGGAATAAAGCTATATCCTTGAGGAATCCGTCAAACGGAGGTGACACTTTCCCTGATAATATTATCAAACCAACGTCCAAGTACCTACTTTTCCGTCGACTCAAATTACTCCTGTTGGCGTTTTTGCTCCCTTGTCGTTGTATGCGTGTGATGATCAAGACTGGGCGTGCTTGTGGACTGGGAAGAGTTTTCTATACTGTATTTGCGTTTTCTCTCTCTTCCTCCACCACACAAGTTTAATCCTCTTTGGATCCAGAATGCCAAAGCAGGAATTGTCTTGTTTTAATCGATGTTTATTAAGAAACTGCTTCAAGTTCGATATACTTACTCCCCTTTCTATGTTCCCTCTAATTTCTTCACCTGTAACATTAGATACTTTCAAAACTAATGACTGTCAGTAACTAACTTAAGATCGCCTGTCGTATTGAGACTTCCAATGAAGTAATTTCTATTCATGCTCCACTGCAGAAGGTTGTAGAGGGAATTCCACTTTGAAATAAAGTCCCGGTCTCCCAGCTTCTCCCCCCCCCAAAAAAAAAAAAAAAACGTATATCAAACTCAATTATTGAACAATCTGAACAATAGGCACTGAAATCTTTGTCTAATTATCCAAGAAATTACAGCGTCAAAACAGAAACCACCTAAAATCATTTTCTTGTCAAGACCCTACACCACTTTTAACATGATTTCCGCCGGCGTCCTCAAACAATTAAAAGCGTCTCCACTTTTTATATCTAATTGCAAAACCTGATCTCTTTCGATATAAAGTTACAAATACGGTCTTTTTTATTCTCTTGAGTGTTAGAGTGATCATTGATTACCTCGCTAAGGCAATATACATTGACGGATTAATAACCACTTACGTCCGTTGTTCCTTTTTAACTTAAGTGGAACCTACAACGGTTGACTAACAACCATGAACAGTATACTATTCGCTGCTCGCGGCTTCGGTCACTCCGGCCATATTGGATTTTTAAAAAACTTGCGGATATTGTTCCCCCAAAATCTGATCTGGTTCGAGACTCCAACGTTGTTTAATAACTTTCTGAAAAACAAAGACATACAGTTATACCACGAAAGAGAGAGAGAGAGAGAGAGAGAGAGAGAGAGAGAGAGAGAGAGAGAGAGAGAGAGAGAGAGAGAGAGAGAGAGAGAGAGAGAGAGAGAATATGTTTTATTCGTAAAATAATATTACACGTTCAACTGACCCTACATAATTTCAGGAGTAGGAGCATTGGGGCCGTTAATAAATCTTTCTGCCAAACAAAGTTTATTCATATGTCTCCGACACACCATTCTTTAGCACATGTAAAGCTAAACTTTATTGCTTTCTTCCATATCTCTCCCTTCTTTATTCATATAATTTCCCGATGTTTATTTTATTATAGATATTAGATTAAAATAATAAAATCATAAGACCGACTAGTTTGGATTAGTTTAAGATATTTTATTAATTTTTACTTAAGGAAAAAAAAGGCGTTTTTGGCCTTTTAATCACTCTTCAAATAAAGACAACTGATTTGCAATCGACAACAAAACGGTACCGGAATCAGCTAATTTGTATGACACTTCGGGCAAAGGTTTCCTTCTTTCATATTCAGCATATAGGCCGAGAGAGGCATGGTTCCCCCAAAAGAAAATGTAAAATTCATGAAATATGTATAATGACTGGAGGAACACAGGCGAAGGCGCAGAAATCCCACTTCTAAAGTGAATGCCATGACAATTTACCTAAAATCAGTCGACCTTCATATCTTTTAATTCCATACATCAGCTGGCTGTGATATAGTCTAAACCTTCCTGTAATCTTTCGATGAAAAGATTGAGGCGGATCATACAGAAGCTCTAGTCATTAATATCTCCGGTAATGCCAGTAAAACTTAATTATACAGTCTACTTCCTTGAAGAAAATTACTGGCTGATTACGTTCTTCTTACCGAGCATTACTGTACTTGCATGCCTAGAGCACAATTGTACATTTTAGGACCCGAGGTCAATCTGGAGAAAACTAAATCTAACAGCCAGTAAAAGTTTGTGTACAAGTTCGAGTTTTCAGTGCCTCTTTTCTCCGATAACAGACCCTTATTTATCACAACTTTCCTTATTTAAACTTCCACTCTACCGTCAACTTTGCAAGAGTTTTTCCCAATATATTTTATAGCAGTCAAACTCATTCTGCCAGCATCGCTGGTAGCCATTTCGATTTTCCCCTTCCAGTAATTACGACTCGCATTTACTCTTCAAATTAGGGTTGCTGCTAGGTAAGGAATGGCCTCTCATTTAACCATTTTTCACGGAAGTTTCTAAAACACACACACACACATATATTATATATATATATTATATATATATATATATATATATATATATATATATATATATATATATATATATATATATATATATATATATATGGAGCTACTTTTCTTACCGTACAGGACTAAGAGCTTTTTGTTTTATCATGGCCTGTCTCTTGAAGACCTGATCCGTTTTTTTCTATTTTCGTCTCTTGAGGACCTAAATCACATGTTAAGTGCAAAGCCCGAAGGCTACAGATCTAATGATTTTACGTCACAAATGAAGATGCTTATCATCGCAAGAGTTCCAAGTGGTTTCCAAAACCCATTAACACCTAATGTTCGATTGCAAGAAATAACGTCATTAGTTATAATGAAACTATCCGGACCCCGTCCCAGAAACAGATTCCCCAGGTTATAATTATTGGAGATAGCGGTCGCACTCTTTGAATTCTCTCTCTCTCTCTCTCTCTCTCTCTCTCTCTCTCTCTCTCTCTCTCTCTCTCTCTCTCTCTCTCTCTCTCTCAATTATTGCCTATACAATCACCAACAAGAGCCTACTGTGCAAAGCTTCCTAAATTTAGACCAAACATACTGAGAATAAAATCTTTAATTCACAAACAGCCTCTCTCTCTCTCTCTCTCTCTCTCTCTCTCTCTCTCTCTCTCTCTCTCTCTCTCTCTCTCTCTCTCTCTCTCTCTCAATTTAGCAAGCCTTGCGGCCAGGCTACAAGAGCTATTCCCTATCTTTTGTGGTAATGAAATCGCCGGAAGGTCTGCGATAAACACGTCTCCATTGCCAAATGTTATTTCAAAGAAGGGTTTTAGTTCGGCAGTGACCTTTGCTTTCCAGTATAACCGAGGAAAAAAATCGTAATACGACCAAGTGGTTAGAGCACGCACTCTCACATACATACAGTGAACATAACCTTTGCATAGCTTTAAGAGCTGTCATCGATTCCACATAGAAAACCCCGACCGTTTCTTGTTTACCGTTGTTAACCAGTTTTCCCTAACAAAACGTGAAGTACTTTTTCTCATGAAACGTTTTCAAGCCATGCTTCACTAACTTACAACAAAATTCACTTTACATTTTCCTGTTAATTATAATAATCTAGTAACTCTCATAGGATAGTAACGAATAATAAAACCAACATGCATGTCTTAATGCAAGTCTGGTGAACATCTGTTTTGAAAATCAATTGAGATTACATAAAAATGATCACAATATTTACAGTTTTACTAAAAAAAATAAAAATCATGATTAGAACTTCACACATGACTCATTAGCTTTTGACTCTAAATTCCAGAAATAAATACAGTAGTGTAAAAAAAATACGAACCAATAGTGCCAAAAAGTAACCGATCAAAAGCAGTGTTCACAAATAGGAACTAATTAAGAGTAGGGTTCACAACTGGGACCCAATCAAGAGTAGTGCACAAATAAGATACCATCAGAAGTAGAGTTCACAAATAGGAACCAATCTAAAGTAAGGTTCACAAATATGAACCAATCAAGAGTAGGGTTCACAAATAGGAACCAATCAAGAGTAGAGTTCACAAATGGGAACCAATCAAGAGTAGGGTTCACAAATAGGAACCAATCAAGAGTAAAGTTCACAAATAGGAACCAATCAAGAGTAGAGTTAAGTAACAAGAACCGAGAGTAGAGTTCAGGAATAGGAACCAATCAAGAGTAGGGTTCACAAATACGAACCAATCAAGAGTATGGTAGTGTACACAAATAGGAATCGATCAAGAGTAGGGTTCACAAATAGGAACCAATAGGAATCGATCAAGAGTAGGGTTCACAAATAGGAACCAATAGGAACCGACCAAAAGTAGGGTTCACAAATAGGAACAAACCAAGAGAGATGTTCACAAATAGGAACTAAACAAGAGTAGTGTTCACAAATAGGTACCGACCAAGAGTAGAGTTCACAAATATGAACTGATCAAGAGTACCGTTCAGAAATAGGAATCAATCAAAAGTAGGGTTCACAAATAGGCACCAATCAGGAGTAGTGTTTACAAATTGGAGCCAATCAAGAGTATGGTTCACAAATAGGAACCAATCAAGAGTATGGTAGTGCACACAAATAGGAACCAATCAAGAGTATGGTTCACAAATAAAAACCAATCAAAACTGGGTTTCACAAATAGGAACCAAGAAAGAATAGGGTTCATAAATAGGAACCAAGCAAAAGTAGGGTTCACAAATAAGAACCAATAAATAGTAGGGTTTACAAATATGAACCGATGGGAAACAATCAAAAGTGGAATTCACAAATAAGAACCAATCAAGAGTATGGTAGCGTACACATATAGAAACCGATCAAGAGTTAAATTAATCTAATTTTAATAAATGTGTGGACAGAATGTGAAAACGATGAAGAATGTATTTATACTGATCACGAATGCACTTTCATAATACCAGTTAAAACTTTTGGTACACATCTAGACCTAAAAATAATTGTGAGTAAAATCGAAATGTGTGCAGGCAACGTATTTTGTAAATTATTTCTGTAGAAGACATCAATTACGAAGGATAAATGCAATCAATATGTAGACACTTATTGGCGCTCTCTCTCTCTCTCTCTCTCTCTCTCTCTCTCTCTCTCTCTCTCTCTCTCTCTCTCTCTCATGTGTGTAACACGTCAAGACAAATTAGTTGGAAAAGAGCTAGGTGTGGTGCTATTAGGTGAACAGAATAGAAATGAGCCTCGGACATACCAGAGGTATTCGAAGTGATTCGACAAAGACAAACTGCTAAAGACTTAGGCAAAGTGCATGTACGCATGAAGAAAGGAAAGACAAGCACGTGAAATGCACTGCACAACAATGGCAACAAACGATATTTCTAATCACAAAGTTACAACGCACTTCCACAAACCATTTTGTCTTAACGCTAGACGCAACTAGAATGAATTGAGAACAGCCAAGGTCACTCATAAGACATAATAGAAACTTAACATTCTATTTCATAAGAAATCAGGCTCTACAGGTACCCTGCGAAAGTGGACGCCCCCCCCCCTCCCCACTTCATGTGCACCGTCTAAAAAGAAGAACGAGGAAGATGGAAGTGTTGCAGGAACAAGGAGCAACGTAAGCTGTGCACTACAGCCTTAGCTATCAGGCGGCGCCCGTGTCTGACACACCACTTGCGATAACCAGCAGATAACCACACGCATCATCCCCACAACACAGCCAACCACCTCCCACACACTCAACCTACACGAAATCAGTCTTAGTTTTCCCCCAAAGCTCATAAACATATTACCCATGGATCTAATGATAAAAAAAATGCACAATCTATCCAGTGTTCCACAAAAATAAAAAACCCTGTACCGCATTATCCTTTTACATATGAATCTAAATTTGTGTATCAGTTATTATAACACATTACAAAGTTGGAATAAATAGTAATAAATTTCACGACGTGAGTAACAATGAAGTTTACAAAAATCAGTAAAATGCAGTACCATTGGATAGTAAATGTAATACGAAGACGAAATCGGAAAAGCACAACTATGATCATTGTTACTACTTCCCAGGTAACTTCAAAATTTTTCATTGCCAATAAATGTCTAATAAAAATTAGCATTGCACGTGAGAGAGAGAGAGAGAGAGAGAGAGAGAGAGAGAGAGAGAGAGAGAGAGAGAGAGAGAGAGAGAGAGAGAGAGAGAGAGAGAGCTCCTCTTGCCCTCCTTACATCCTTCGGTGGGGGTGAACAAAGCGAGCGCTTCCCACTAGGTGCTGGAATGCACACCCACCATTCTTGCCTTGTTACCACACTCATTCACAGCCACGCCACTCTAATGCTACCTCTATTGCTGTCACCGCCACCATCACCAAGGGGTCCTGAACCATAGAAACCTTAAAGGTAAGCCTTACACCATTTGACTACTTCGTGGCTTTATCATCTAATACAGGGGAACCGACATACATTACATATCAAACACACGAGCACGATTTACACATACAGCACAAAAACTATAACATATCGTTATGTCTACATGAACAGGATAAACCTTTATAATTGTAAAAAATTGTAAAATTTGCAATTCACAACAACAAGGATAAAAGTAAGATATTGTTGGATACGTCTCTACCCTGATATTTGGTGTTCCTCAGGGTAGTGTTCTTGGCCCATTAATTTTCAAACTATATACACGATGTGTGGTTTGACCTAGAAAACATGCATATGCAGATAATGCTACTCTCTATGCATCAATTCCATCTCAATGTTGATCTGGGGTTACTGAATCTCTTATTAGAGATCTAGCTAAAATTAGTGCATGGTACAAATTATGGGGCATGAAGTTAAATCATAACAAAACTCAAAGTATGATTGTAAGTAGGCCAAGGACAGTTCCTCAACATCCGGATCTCAGCATTGACAATGTTTCTTTAACCCTGTCTGGCTCTTTACAAATTTTAGGTGTGACTTGCACAATAAATTGGCTTATTGAGAAAGTCTTTTAATAAGATCTAATTCTTTCATCCTGCCTTCTTTCGAGAATTGTTCTACTGCTTGGTCTTCAGCTGGTGATTCTCATCTTAATTTGTTGGAGATTAACTTACGGTCTATTACATTCTTTATTCCTGATCTTGATATTAATCTCTGGCACCGTCGTTCAATTAGTTCGTTATGCATGTTGCATAAGATTTTTCATAACTCTGACCATCCTTTACATTTAAATCTTCCCGGTCAGTTTCATCCTGTTAGTAATACTAAGTATTCAGTTAATTCTAATAGCCAGGTCTTCTCCATCATGAGGCTCAATAGTAGGCTACACAGTATTCTAGAAGTTTTATTACAGGTATCACCAAGTTGTGGAATGATCTTCTTAATTCGGTAGTTGAAACGGTAGAATTTCAAATGTTCAAACTTGCACCAAATATTTTTATGATGAACAGGCTGACATAAGCCTTTTTTTCGTTTATATATGAAATATATGTTTTGACGTTGTTACTGTTTTTAAAATATCTTATCTAATTATTCATTAATTATCCTATTATTTATTTATTTCCGCATTCCCTTTCCTCACTCGGTTATATTTCCATGTTAAAGCCTTTGGGATTATAGCATCTTGCTTTACCAGCCAGGGTTGTAGCTCGGCTAGTAGCAATAAGAAAATAATAATAATAATAATAATAATAATAATAATAATAATAATAATAATAATAATAATAATAAGATTACTAGAAACAGTACACATCAGTGCTAAATCAAATTCCCGGTGCGTGTCTGAGCGTTATTCCTGCACAAGATGTAATCCAATCTACAGTAAAACGCAGTAACGTAAGAGATTTGAACATGTTCGGTAAAAGTGTTCGAATCAGAATTAATTTGAGTCTTGTACTGAGGATAACGTACAATTGTGTCTTGCAGCACCAAGATATAAATCCATTATTTCCTCACTTTGTATATGGAGACAGAACGGATACAACTATTCTGCCCTTGTGGGTTACAATGGAAGAACCAGTAAAAGCCTAATACAAAAGGGAAAAAAATATTAAGTGAACAGTAGGTTTGACGCAACCATGGTATTTGAAAATATTCGACTGTTGGTAAAAAGAAAGAAAAAGAAAACCTTATTTGTCGCCGAAAAATATATCGATATCCATGGCATTTTACTTCAGCTCCAATTAGAAACGAATTTTCCATTACAACGTCAGAAAACGTAACCCTTTTCCACGTAGTATTCTCAGTGCAACATTTTATAAACCGAACCCCAGACATGAATAAAAACAAACATACATAATTGGCATTAAAACAGTAGTATGTTTCATGGTAAAAAGGTTTATAACAATTGCAAAAAAAAAAAAAAAAAAAAAAAAAATAAAAATAAATAAATAAACAGATTTGATACAAGATAGTGATACTGCTTTCTGTTGTAATCAATTAAAGGAACCACTTAATAAGTTAATAGTGACATTCATAAGGTCACTATATACGCGTCCAGTCAGTTAACAAGGATTTGTGCAGTGTTACAAATTCTAATAAAATCTTACCAGTAGAGAACACAGCTAGCTACTGAATACGTAAGTGAAACATCAAATTTTCTAGCAACTCCTTCCAAGAGTTATTGTTGTTAACTGCATTATATGTTCAAATACATAGACAAATTGATTCAACCTACAAAAGATCTACACGTTGCATGTGGATTTAATAAGCCCCAAAAAACGAATGAGTTTAAAGTTTACACGTGTCTTGTTCTAGTTCCAATTTCTACAGAAGAGATGCTCAGTAGAAAATAACCTGGACAAGCACGTGGTGTCCGACCACAACAGTTACTAATTATCTATAAACTGGGGGACTTTTCCTAATTGGGGGGGGGGGGTTTGCCATCATAAAAAAGAACATAAGGAGACTTTTCCTATCTTCGCTCCTCCCAGCCTGACGAGGAATTCAGTCGAGTTTGGTTGGTACTACTAGGGTGCCACAGCCCACCCTCCCCCGTTATCCACCACAACGAAACTTCATATGCTGAATCCCCTACTGCTGCTACCTCAAAAGTCACCAAGACGACTGGAAAAAGCAGCAGGGCGTATCGGAAACGAGTCACAATCGCTCAGCATTAATTTCTATTTCTAGGGTTCTCTTTTGACTCTTACACACCGATTCTCCTATCACCTAGAGCTTTCTTCATTCCAACCATCCACCCACCCCTTGTACTTCTCCAATCAACTTTTGCATTCATCATCTTCAGCAGATATCCATTTTCAAATCTCTCTCTAGGGCCAAACCACCTCAACACATTCATATCCACTCTAGCTGCTAATCACTTTCTCACACCCGTTTTCACCCTTCCTACTCTTTCCTAACCGTATTCAATCGAGATACACCAGCCATACTCCTTAGACACTTCATCTAAAACAACAAGTTACCTCTCCCCCTTGAACGGAGATGCGTTGAAATTCGGCCTTTGACCTGCCCACAGACTTTCGATTAGAAACAGAGGAATTCTACGAGATCTAATAAAAACGACGACTTGCTTATGAGAACATTTACAATATCCACATCAAACTAAAGACATAAAAGAGAGGAAATTTCTAGAAAATAAAAATTAAGCTAAGACGTATACTCTCTTTTGTCACCAGAAATCCACGTGACAAAAGTTTCAACAAACCGACTCTATATCAAAACGTTCACTTCCTTATGAGTCTTTAATTTGACGCACAATATGAAACACTATCGTACTCAGCAACACGAAGATAATGCCTACCAATAACAATTTATTTTGTAGCCATTCTGCTTTTCCAGCTAGGGTTGTAGGTTAGCAAATAATAATAATAATAATAATAATAATAATAATAATAATAATAATAATAATAATAATAATAATAATAATAATGGCATTTAGCATGACTTTTCTACATTTACATTAAATCTTCTTCCAGATTAATAACTAGGGAAAATGAAAAGTCACACTTCAAAGGATAAATGTCTCATTAAATTTACCAGGTCAATGAACCTCCTTCAACAAAATCTGCAACAACATACGTAAATTCTATATCCAATCACAATGACTGGTGCATGTGGCATTAGTCTGTTTTCAAGATCCTTTTCGCATACAAATCGTTGGAGATCCTTCGCATATATACTTTACATAACAATGGCATCACTTCATGTTCTGTGATGTTGTTATTGAAATATTACTCCCGGGTACTGAAGTTCGTATTTCAAAATAGACATAAACCATAAAACTGAGAAATCTAACACCGAGGTCTTCAAAAACTTACAAGCCCATTGACGGCTGTTTTCAGCGAGTTCAAGAATTCCAGTGGTCATTTAAGTGTTACATGACCCATAAAAGGCCATCAAACTGCAATCGTGGCTTACTTGGTCAACGTAGGTAGTTTCCCTATAGAAATTTCCTTACTTAATACTATTGTAACCAAAACAAAAACACACACAAATACCGGCATATAAGCTACAATTGTATGTATATAACCACGTTTTTACACACACATACAGAAGCCTCATCCGTGCACACAAGTGATAGATACCTATTGGAAAACTGGAGGACAAGGCAACTACTCGCGCCGATCTTTATCTGGTCTGCATTTTATCGTTATTTTACTCTCCACAAATGCGAACTCATCCATGAGAATTAGCTTAACATAATGCAGATGTGCTATTGTTCAGCAATTAACTAACTTCATTTAAAAGCCCGATTCAAACTAAATTTTGGGTAATGTGGGCCAGTATTTGATTATCTGTAAGGAAGCATATAACAAAACCAAGTCTAATGCACACTTTCAAGAAGTTTACGAGCAATAACTTACCATGCAAACTTTCAATAAACTTTAGAGTAACAATATACTTTAATGAAGTGTTCTGAAAAAATATAAAGTTAATCGGATAGCGATGAAGAGCGTAAATGAAAATCACTGTATTGCAGTGAGTATCTGGTGTTTGCTCGTTAAATGCCTTAATTTACCCAAAAGACGTTAAGCATCTGATTCCACCCTATTTTAGAAACCTGCGTTGATTGTCTAACAAAGTTATATTTTTCATGTATATATATTTGCTTTTTATCAATCTCAATTGTCCATAACAAACCAAATATAACTGTATGAATAAGTGAAGCATGACAAAAAATATCATATTAAAGAACTGTCGAACTACAAAATGTGCTGCAGAGGTTCTATAAATGTTCTTTGGAACTTTATAAAGGGTGTTTTGAATGGAACAAAACTAATCTTCCGGTAGAATCGCCCTAAAATTAAGACCATTGCCGTTGCCTTGGTCTTACTGACAATAAAAAACTTTAACATAGTATTAAGGAAATGTGGTCACTGGCATAGAAATTAAATATTTATTGTGCCATATCAGTTGAAATGTCACGACTATGAAACACATCAGTCTGATAATAAACGGAAGTTTTCACCTTAACACGTACTCAGCTCTTCTCAGACCGTCTCTTGCTGAGCTCAAAAATATAAAATAGCAACACTTCAGTAGGAGGGGTTAAGTGTTAAGGGGAGGGCTACCGATTGGAGGGAAGCGACAGCGATACTACATGAAATGTCTTGATTCAAGAGGCGTGTAATGAAAATTTCATGGGTTATTCCTGTTATGAAGAGCATAATGGGGGTGTGCCCGCTCCATTAGCATATGCTCATATATCATTCATATCTAGTATTAAGGAAGAGGAGGAGGGGTTTAATCAAAGGACGACGACCAAGGAGAAGGACACCAGGCACAGGGAGATGTCAAGGGGCGGGATGATGAAGGGCGGATGCCCTTCGCTGCATATTAAATTTGGCAAACAAAAGCCTTCCTCAACTGAACTGAACACCTGGAGCACAGCATCTTCACAGAAGCCTTAATTGTCAGCACCGTCCAAAATAAACAATGCGCTCCAAGGAGGAATTACCACGGGAACAGAATAGTAATAACTGATCAAAGTCATACACTTGTAATAAGGTATAAACTCTTAATCCTTCCGCCTACTTGCTTTCGGTGTTTGTACATCTACCTTTTTAAAGACCTTAAGTTCAAGATCATCCAGTCAAATAAAAAGCAATAGAGAAATATATATTATACACCTACAAAACGATGGTGATTCATAGTCAACAAAACTTCAATAGTAAAACATAAAAGACAAAAACCAAGAGAACACAAATGAGCTAAGTGAATCATAACTGCATACGCGAAGGAGCATTTTTCACTAAAATAATTGAACATATGGCAAATTCAAAATATGATAAATACTTTGTAACTCAAATTTATGATAGTTTTATGAAACATGTTACGATGTCTATATGGTTTCAGTCGGTCTTGAAGCAAAAAAAGCAAGAAGTTCAGACATATGAAGATGCAGAAACCACTTTGTGAATGCTGCGACCAATTGTTTTTAAGAGAAATGAACTTGAAACATGCTTAATATTTTGCACAAAAGCATAGCTATTAAATGACAGACAGACAGAGAGAGAGAGAGAGAGAGAGAGAGAGAGAGAGAGAGAGAGAGAGAGAGAGAGAGAGAGAGAGAGAGAGAGAGAGATTTATCTAAAATTGCATGAGTATATTCATGAGCTAACGTAACATATTTTAAGTTCGCTGGTAGAAAATAAAATTAGCAAAAAATACTGTATCTGAAAATAGAACCTACAATACAAATGATAATGGAAGCCCTACTGTCATAATGAAAGATGAGAAAAAAAAATGTTGGTCTTTTGAAATTTGGGTTTACTTTAGTTAAAATCAATTTACTTAAGACACATCCACCTTGAAGCTAAAAACCAACAAATAAACAAGACGCAGCATGAATGAGGTGCATGACGATTAACATAAAAAGGAGAGATGTAGAATCCATTTGGCTCAGTTCCTCGATTTCACTTGAGATAAATTCTAGGGTGAAACTGGATGTAATGGCTGTCCATCATCCAAAGGAGCTGAATTCAGTCTGTATAATGAATTAAACCACTTCAAAAGGCATTACCCTGCCACCTAAAATCAATCTGCGAAAACCATAACCGCGCCCCATTAATTATTAATATATTTAAACGGCCACCTAAAGGACATGCCATAATAACCGTCGCAGAAAGTTACTCCTGTAACATAATCATGATCACATTGATACTTCATCTCCATCTTTTCCCAACCAATGACAACAGAATTCAGTTGCAGTGTGGTTTTTTTTTTCTTTTTTTCTGAGGGGTATGCATTGGGATGTTCCCTTGTACGGTCAATATGACATGGAAATTTGAACAGGAGATGACATTGGAAGAGCGAAAGGTGACATTAAGAGAAGGAGAGACCAGGAAGGATCGGGTATGGAACAGCATAACTGAGGGCAGAACATATACAAGATCAGGGTTGGAAGAGTGAAAGGAAGGTTCGCCCTTTCGCACATCAAAGTCGACAGTTTTAATGTTCTGATACTGTAACAAGCATTACTGGTGATACGGACTAATACACCATGCTACGATAAGAGGAAGAAAACCTAGGAAGTTATTAAAAAAAAAAAAAAATTAAAAAGAACTGCAGAGATAGTTCAAGTTTGAAGATTGAATTAAAAAATCAAAATATCACATCATTACCTTACTTAATCTATGGAAAGAGAAGACACCAGTATACCAGTCAGGGCATATACTTTTTCCATAACACAAATGACACGTATTCTCGAGAAAAAAAAAAAAAAACACGACCACCCAAGAGTTCCCTCACTTTCGGAGGAATTTGATGAATCAGTCCCTTCTGATAGTGATGCTACTGACGTTTATCTTACAAAAATATGTTAATATAGCCCCGTCCGGCCCCAACCTTTCCAATTGCTACTGTGACCGAAAGGAGTCTTGGTTGGATTCCACATGATCAACTTTCCCTCTGGACTTCGTCTTAAGAAAGGGCTGACGGTGCAGTGAGGTTGGTCACAGGTTGGCCTTGTTAGTTTTATGGGGACATCGATGATGAAGGTGAGAAAGAAGATAAATGGAACCAAATGAAAAAATAAAAAAAGTAAAATATTGGAATAAGAAGGGATGGGTGTCGTACTCAAACGATGGTGTTGGGGCAGAATGTCAGTAGTGTCAACGGTAACACATGTGCGTTATCAGCAACACGCGCTCAAGCTGACAACCTACATTCCTAAGCTTGGCCAGGGCGCTCTCCTGCTCTACCTGTCCAAAGGGGATACCTGTGCCTGCCTGGCGCCCTCCCTGCTTCCCTCCCAGCCTCATCCTCATCATGACATTATAAACGAGGTCCCATTAAAACAACTACCAAGCCACACGGGCCTGCCCACCACCACCGCCTCACCTAACCCCACTGATCTGATTATGAGGAAACCGTCCATGCGTGAGGCGGGGATAAGGGCGGAGGTGGCGTGGAGGGCGCCTCATGTGGCGCCTGGCTCACACGCACACGTCCACTCCTCTCAACCTCACAGCCACCAAGACTGAGAACTCGAGGTGGGTGTCTCGCAGGACAGTTCTTCTCATTCTCCTTCTAGTCCTGTGTTTCCTCTTCCCTGCCAGCCAACCTGTCCTTGCCTCTGTCCCGGGCCCAATCGCACCCAGAAGGGGGTGAACTTCACACGTCTTATCTCCATCCACCTCTCCCGCAATTCGGACGTCTCCGCTCACCTGGTCATTACCGCTTTACGCCGCAGGACTTTGCATCTGCAAACAAATGTGCATCGGCGCCTGCAACACAGACCCACGAAGCCGAGAAACAAAGGGTTGAGTGGGTGGGTGAGTTGGCGTGGAAGTGACAGTGTTGCCAAATTGGTGTGGTTGGTGGCGTGACGGGCAATTTGACAACGCCGCGGGCCGCCCGTCGAGAGGCCAGAGGGGAACCCGCACCCCCATTCCCCCTGCAACCTTCCCTACACCTCACAACATCTGGCCTCCGTTCACATAACCTATCTAAGTCTCTATAGCTTTTTAGAAATATTGAAAAAAAATATGCAACGTAAAAACTAAGTTCGTTACGGAAACTGTTACACTAGTGGTAAGTTTCCCACTAGCCTTTGCTTCTCATTCCTGATTAAACTACTTAAGCCCCGGGGCGCCTTGCCATATCCCAGATAGGTTCTCCTTTACTAACCAGCCCTCTAATGACATTCAATGCTCTGAATAGTGTAGATGGGCCAAGCGCCGAACATATGCCAAAAAATTCCATAAATCAATGACATCAAAGCTACTCTAAATGACTAGATTATGATCTGTTACAACCATTCAGTCCTTAAATACGATGAATCAAAGGTGACCCAAATTTTCTCCATTTCAAGTGGAATCATATTGAGATTTCTGAGCCAAAGGAAATACATTACTGCAAAACCTCCACATTGGTGACCTCAAAGAACATGACCAAAAATTATCAAGAAATTTATGAAATGGTCTATATACACAACGTGCATGATCGATAAAACAAATTCACAAGATTTTTTTACACAAAGAAAAATTTTATTACAAGTGGCATCATTGTCAACATGATCTTTATAATGAAGACTTACCACGGCCATGTGCTCCGATAACGTTTTTTTTTTTATAAACCAGTGACTCACAAAATGTGACAGTTAAATTATCAATCACAGGGAATAAAGACCTTTCTGGAACACCGAAATACTGAAAAACCAGCCGATGTTAAATAAACAAAGAAAATACCTACGGTAAATGGGGATAAACCTTAATTTATCATTATTTCTACAGCCATGCTCGCGACGACGCGATGAAATGCGCAATAAAAATTTACATGTATGTGTGATTACAATAATCATGAAACGGGATTAATCAATGTATTATAGAAGCAGATGTTTTTTATGTTCACAGTACGAAATGCATATCACACACACACACACACACATATATATATATATATATATATATATATATATATATATATATATATATATATATATATATATATATATATATATATATATATATATATATATATATATATATATATACATATATATATATATATATATATATTTATATATATATATACACACACACACACACATATATATATATATATATATATATATATATATATATATATATATATATATATATATATACACACACCAATGACGGTAGCTATAACCTCTGATATATCACAGACTGTAGCTACCGTCACTAGTGATATATACACACACAGACAGACATACAAACGCATATATATATATATATATATATATATATATATATATATATATATATATATATATATATATATATACATATATATATCACTCCGTGACTGGATGTCTGAAAATCTCCATTATCTGGCACGTGCGTGATCCACGCAAAACCAATGTTTGTCCTGAAAAGTGCTACAATGCATGATGTGGAAAGAAAGAGGCTTTTGGGAGAGACACCGACAGGATATGAAAGAGGGGGAATACTAATAAAATTTTTACTACGATCGTGTTATTTTTCTTCATGGTAGTACAACTACAGCCTAAGTGCAACATACAAATATATATATAAAATAAGATCAACTTAAATATACGAAAAACAACGGGCTTATGGAAACTTATAAAACTTAAAAAAAAAAAAAAAAAAAAAAAGAGGTTAGGAGAAGCAAATGTGTATCAGTGATTCCATAAACCGAACCAACATGGTTTATAATATTTATCTGAGATTTGCTGCTGAGAAGTTTGCAAAATATGACCCAATACAGGACCACGGACACAAGCAAAACGCGGGCCGCGTCTGCTTACAAGTAATCAAATACAAAAAAGATTATGCTATTGGATGGAAGGATTGGTACGCAAGGATAAAATCATTGCAGCTTGGTGGTGGTGGACTTGTATGTATATGCGCTGGGAGGGGCATTTACATGATGCCAGACAAGGGACTCCATTCAGAGGGAGTCTCAACACTGATACCATCAGAACACAGCCCCATTCTTCGCCAATATCCTCGCCTTAAGTATACCAAACCTCATAAAAACACTCGTAGAAAATTAAAATAAATTTTACGCTCTTCGTTGAAATTTGTTTCCGGATAAAACTTGTCTGAAAACTGTAGAACCAACCCTTGGTCATTTGACAAGTCCTAATTAATAGCTGCGTTGATGTTACAAGTAGCAAATTAGATAAGATACGGTCCATTAAAACTAGAACATAATGTCTCATCATTGAAAACGGTACTAACCTGAAGCATCATTTCAAACTTTTTTTCCTACCAAAAATTAAAATTTTCGTTAACTAATGAGTGATTAATTATTAAGAGTTTTTTGCGTCACAACTTAAGTCATTAACACCAAAAATCAAGTCAATCCAATATAATGGTATGAGTAAAAAAATAATACAAGATTAAATAAAACTCCAATGTCTTTGAGAAGATTAAAAAGATTTTCTATATTTTTCCAGTGGAGAGAGAGAGAGAGAGAGAGAGAGAGAGAGAGAGAGAGAGAGCTAATAACTGCTTGAAGTAAGAACGACCAAAATAGCAAAAGCACACAAATGAAGTTGGGACTCAATTAAACCTCAACATTCCGAAGAAGAACACGGAGAAAACGCAGGGGTCAAGAATTGTGGTCACATTACAAAATGGCGGTGCTTTTTAAAGTCATCAACAGGATACTACGCATAACCTGACTCGTTTATCAAATGCCAACAAAGACTATGGGAAGGTATGTCAAAAAATTAATGGAGGGGGAAGGGGGAATAATAAGTGGCACCAAGGAGGCAAATAAAAGAAATGCTTGATGGGCAAGATAATGGGAGACATATCAGAAGGATTCAACCCGAATGCCATTATGAATGTCGGTGGATGAAAAACGGCTTATGTAGGCTTCGTGTGGCTGTGAATGGAATAAATTCTACCTGCAAGGTCCCTGCCTTCATTAGCAATACTTTTGGGGATGGAGAGCGGAGGAGGGGGGTACTTCAGATGACCTCATCACCTCCCCCCATCCGATCATTTCCCACCTTGTTGTTCCCTTCCTCAACTTCATTCGGAATGTATTAGAATTGCACCCGTGATTCTATCCAATTAAAATGCCTTGCAACAAAATGTCTTGCAATTAACAGGATAGTAAAAAAATATCTGAAGTTGCCAATTGCTAGGACCCTCCACCTATTAAAGAGTACGTTCGTTGAAACCATAATTACTTGGTTCATATTTGAAAAGCGATATACATCTTCGAGATTGTTTCATGTATAAAAGTCCTTTTAACAACATAAACAGTTTTCATGCACTTTATCAATAATTACTCCTCCGAAATATTTCAAGAACTTATACTAATTCTAAATTTCACATCAATATACGACATGGAAATTAAACCGGCGATGATCCGTATGATTTCCAAATAGCTTCTAGTGCTCCTGACCTTATAAAGGTCAAATTTCACCGTTTTGGCCATAAAGAAAGTCTACAAATAATATTTTCGGTTGTCTAAAAGAATCCTAACTTACAGGATTTAAAAATCCAAAGCGAACATAAGCAGGCTATTAACAAGAAATTGCTGAACTGTAGACCCTGAAAGCAGATGGAAATCCTTCTCTAGTTCCCGAAGTGAAATGAATACTACATTAGTATCCTCATCCTCATTCATAGACGGCAGGCTACAGTAAATGCATACTCCAGTTTCTCTAAGAGGAAGGAAGTGGTGTCAAATAAACGTTGCAGTACTCCAAACCAAGATCAAAGGCCCTAATATATTGAAAATACTCACCACTAAGCCTTTTCAATTCGAATAATTGAATAAAACAGATTACCAACTTATTTTTTCTAAAGAAAACGTACAACAAATCAAATACGGCTCGAAAATTTACAATAAGAAGGTACTCTGAAATAGGGATTTATGCACGAAAAAAAAAAACGATGATTTAGCCTTTTTGTAAACAGGTAAACTATTACAATTAACCTTCAGCCATATCGGGTCTAACTAACTAACGCCTTCAATGCCATGTGATGCCAAAGTAGAATCAGATTCTTCCAGCCATTTTGTTCAATGGCTGTTGAGATACAAGAACAGCATTTTGACGTCAATGAAAAAATACAACAAAAGGAATTAATTAATAGATCACAAACGATAGGAATTGAAGTTACTACATAAGAAAACCGATTAAATTTGAGTAACAATTCTTAATCCTTTAAGAAGAGAGAGAGAGAGAGAGAGAGAGAGAGAGAGAGAGAGAGAGAGAGAGAGAGAGAGAGAGAGAGAGAGAGAGAGAGAGAGAGAGAGAGAGATGATAAGTGGCAGGCTCATCCAGAGGGAGAGGAGAGAAGACAGCCCACCCGTCCATTAAGATGCTGATTCTTAGCAGTGAAGACCAATCCTATCAAGAGGCACCTTGTTAGCTCGACATCCGCTACTGACATTCCTCTATTTCCTTCTCTCCAACTTGCTACTACTCGTGCTAGACCTTGTCAAACCTTTTTAACACCCCCACCCTAGGTCAACTTTAGTTAGAAAGAAGCATTAGTCAAAATACCCACATTTTTGTTTCAGCCATTTTCTCGTGAATGGCTGCATACGACGTTTCTTGCATAGAAAAGAGGCCGTTGGTCGGTGTCGATTCATATTTATTGAAGGACTCTCAACAGGCACATGAGATCAGCTTTGACCACCTGCATAGAAATTACGCAGCTGGCACACCGCCCCCTACTTCCCTCCTCGATACTCGTACACAATGCCATCCTTTAGCCATTCTATGAACTGAATATTAATTATTCTTCACACACTAACTACAGAAACAGCAAATGACAACCTAGTACGCAAAAGGTTAAAACTAATCATCAAAGCAGTTTACGAGCATTTCTTTCTCAATTCAATAAATAGAGTTCATAAATATAAAACTGATGAGAAACAGCTATAAGAACATTTCCCAAAGTGAGAGAGAGAGAGAGAGAGAGAGAGAGAGAGAGAGAGAGAGAGAGAGAGAGAGAGAGAGAGAGAGAGAGAGAGAGAATTATATTTAATTTATCTCCGAATACCTTTTCAACTCTCGCCTATCAATTGATCTACTCTATATTTTTCCTTCCTTTAATTTATGCATATCAAATTAAAGATTTAGGAAATTAATGACAAAATTTCTCACCCTCGTATGGTCACTCTCCGATCCTAGGAGAATATGACATAATTTTGTCATTGAAAACATCATTTTTGCAAGAGGTAATAACAGACCTTCATAATGAAAGTCAAGGTGTAACAGACTACCGTTTTAAATCCTGGAGAAAGGCGTTTCAGACGGGGGCATTTGTCCCTTGTGAGCCAAGTGCAGCGTGCACAGCTCGCTTCTTGGTTACATCCTACTGACTAATTCTTCCCACTCACTAACTAACAATCCCACCAGAAACCGGCCCCCAACCCCTCCCCCCCTTCCCCAGCCATACCATAGAAAACACATGCAGCGCACAAAACAATTGTCCATAAAACATGCGCCCCGCTCAAAGGTCTGCACATGAGAGAAATAACCAATTAGGATGCTTGCCGGTAGCCCATTGCAATAGCTTATATCAAATGGGCTACGATGCGAGTAATTGAAACTCTAACATGCATCCTTAAGTCTAGACAACAACTCGCACTGTCATACTAATCAACCAGAGATAAATATTGCTTTTTAATAGTGGTGGCTGCGTTTTCAAGACCATCACCACCTGGATGCTCAGGGCAAAAGGAATGTTAAATGAAGCTAAAGTGGCGGAGGTAACATAACTAAATGCTTCCAAGCAGAGACCGATTAGCTCCCCCTCGTAGTAAAAGGAAAAAGTATGGTTTTTAATAGCACTTCCTCTCAGGAGATCAGCCATTTTGAAGAACTGTTAAACATGATGCATGCTAAGGGCCTAATGGGTCAAGACCGGTAATTGTTCTACGGTAACAAGACAGGGTGTTAATGTGGCATGTAATGCAGCAAGCAGGACCATCCATAAGTGGACGAGGGACCCATTTGCAGAGGGAATCGGGGCTGACCCTTTGCAAACAAAGGTGAGAACATGGCAAAGCGATAAAGAAAAGGTAACAGGTGAAGGGGAGGAACATCGAACATTAAGTGAATACGAAACCGCCAAAAAGGAGAGGAGAAAACACAGATGAAACGAGAAGTGGAACATGCACAACGCAAACTGAAGAAGAAACGTATATTCAGCAGAGGCTAAAGAGAAGAAAAGAAACGAAAAAGAAAAGAAAATAGGGAACAAAGAAGAGGGCAAGTCGGGGCAAATCGGGTTGAGTTCAACGAGCGTAGCGTACAAGCGCGGAGGGAGACTAATCGAGCGTATAATGGGCGCCGCCAGCCTATCACAACACCGCCCCGGCCACCCCCATGCCCTATCCATCCCCCAAGCCCACATTCTCTTCTTCCTTGGGCTTAACCCACGAGAACTTCCTCAACCCACCTGTCTCTCTCTCTCTCTCTCTCTCTCTCTCCTCTCTCTCTCTCTCTCTCTCTCTCTCTCTCTCTCTCTCTCTCTCTCTCATAACACCTGCAACTTGGAAGAGGCGTTTTTGCATTCCCTTCAAATTTGCTGCATGACTCAGGAACTGTCACTGACTGGCATCCTTCCTGCCTCACCAAATGAAACCTAGCAATGATCTTTTTATAATTCACAAACAATCCGCAACACCAGAGAGAGAGAGAGAGAGAGAGAGAGGAGAGAGAGAGAGAGAGAGAGAGAGAGAGAGAGAGATTACATTTTTAACGTCATCCCGTCCTCTCCCTCCTCCTCCAAACCATTCATAGCGTCACCACGTCCTATCGCGATGGGGAGTCATATGAGCATGCAAATCCCCAGTTTTATTACGTGGCAATAAAGTCTATATTTAGCAACCCTAATCATGAGCATTCCCAAACACATATTGCTTGATTTGTACCACAAAGAGGCACTTCAAGTTTGAACTAAGTTCAGTCATTATGGAAGAAAAAAAAAACTTATATGTTTCACGTTCATTAAATTGGTTTTCACTTCTAATAAATTCATAGTTGCAACATATATACAGCCATATTTATGACTTGACTTGACTTGCCTTATAGCACGTCGATATCAGATGACAATACGATGTGAGAGGCAAATAGATACCAAGAATTAGAAGACATGTAAGAATTATACAATCAGTCATACATTTACTTTTCAAGAGCAATGAATTAAATTTATTGCAAAAATATGACCAAATTTCTATATCAATTTATAAATATATATATATATATATATATATATATATATATATATATATATATATATATATATATATAAATATAATATATATATATACACACATTTTGCAAATTTAACGTGTTTTCCATATTTCAAATAAGCCATATATATTAATACATTAAAGTCTGGATTCTCTTAACGACCTGGGGATCAGAGCCCCAGGCGAAATCACTCAAAGACTATAGTATCTAACCGGCCGGGTTTCGAACCCTGGTCCAGGATACTTGTATGACATTGACCATACCACTTAGCCACGAAGGAAGATAAAAGTCTATGACAATTCTTCTGTACATATACCTGTCGAATTCAGGTTTTTATACTTGGAATTGAAATCAACCCATCTTCACCATCATAGCTAATTGGTAGGTGTGTGACTTGGAATTCGATTAATGATAAATTCTACACATTTGAACGTGTTTTTCTTATTTCAAATAAGCCATATATATTAATACATTAATGTCTGGATTCTTTTAACGACCTCGGGATCAGAGCCCCAGGCGAAATCACTCAAAGACTATAGTATCTGACCGGCCAGGTTTCGAATCCTGGTCCAGGATACTATATATATATATATATATATATATATATATATATATATATATATATATATATATATATATTATATATATATATATACATACCGTTCATATCCCTGCAGAATTCATGAATCTGTTCTTAGACTTGAAATAAACCCATCTCCACAATGATAACTGAATTGTGAGTTAGCAACACGTGGTTATTTAAGATAAATATATATCACTAACACTCGTGATTTTAATCATTGTAAATATTAACCACAATGGGAATAAATTCATTTATGATAATAGCTTCTGGCTGGGCAGAGATTCGAACTTATGCCACAGCAAAAACCATGCCTGCGAGGAATCTACCAACTGAGCTATCACGAGAGATAATAAGTTTATGACAAGTTACCGTTCATATTCCTGTCGAATATTTTAATTCTAATATATATATATATATATATATATATATATATATATATATATATATATATATATATATATATATATATATATATATAAATTCCAAAGTAATACTGTTATAAATACATAACTGGGTTAACTGGTGAGTGTTTGATGGTTTGTTTATTTTTTCATGTAACAATTTGGCTGTAAAGCCGACGGTTATATACCCTCCCCTCACCCCCTTCCAGGCAGTTCTGAATTATACACTTTCTTTTTTATAACATACCGTTGTCTATTTTCTATTGACAACTTAAACAGTCTTACTTCATTCTTCTCTTTCAATTCACGTATGCTAACCTTACCAATTCTTCGTATCAACCAGTTTATTACTCTTAGTCTTTTGACTACTTCTGTTGATCACCACTGCTCTTATCCCTATTTTTCTTGCATCACACAACAACGCAAACTGTTTACCTTAGGAGATTCAATAACTTTCTTTTATTCATATTAAACATCACTTTTACTCTCCGTAAAAGCAAGTTGGCTCGACACTTCCTTCATAGCTTCTCATCTCCACTTCTGCAAGTAATTAAATCTCTTCTGCGCCTCTTCCACAAGTTCTGTTTTTTTTTTTTTCATGCTTAATCTATTCTGAAACTTACAATTTCTATTTTATTCTAACTCTCCACTATATCCACTACTAAATACTCACATGAACCAACTAATTAGCACAGTATTATCGGTAAACATCCATCATTCTACACATAATTTATAATTATTCTTTTAATCACATAGCTTCACAAAATGCTACCTGGTCTCAAACACACTTTGACCCATCACCCAGGCATTATCCTGCGTACATAATCTAACCATTTGATGTGTAAATCATAAATATCTTGAATAGTTCTTACTTACCAAGCAGATTACTCATAAACTCAATCTTCTTCATTCCCATTTCCATACAACTAAACTGACTAGTTTAACTTTTCGGTCTCGTGAAATGAAACCTCACTAGGCCTTGTTGCTTATGGAGGTGTAAAACCCAATAGCATTTTTTCCGTTTTTTTTTTTTTTTAAATAAAGACAGGTGATTTCTTACCCCCTTAATTTAAATCATATTTTGTGCAAGTTATCAGGATTTTTTTACTTGCTAGACAATTGAGTAATTGAGTAATTGAGCTTGCGGTAGCTCTAGCCATGCTGATTACCACCCAATTTCCTTGACTCCCATACGATATAAAGTTTTCGAATGTCTTTTGGCAAAAAGTCTAAAGAAGTTTGTTGAAGTTAATCGTTTTGCAGCTTGGCTTTCACAAAGGCTTTGGAGTAGGGGATACAATATATCATTCTGCAAATAATCTTCATTTGCAAAGTATTCATAATAACGCAATTCCAAAAGTACAAGTTTGGATTAGGTCTGTTGGGTTTAGACTTTAGGCTGAAAAAAAAAAAAAACTCAAGCAATAATATTCAATAGAAATAGTAGATGGAAACAAAATCATGACATAAATCCTACAGTCAACAAACATCACAATGACCCAATCAACTATCTCTTTCTCCAACACCTTGGATCACGAAAAACACGAAAATGTGCTCCCATATTTTTTATTCATCAAAGAAATACAATTTCATTCAGAAAAATCATGAACAACATGCCTTACAGATACCCCTTAAACAATATATACAATGCCTCGAAATATCTAATGGATGTTGGTAGTGCTGCATTATCCGGAGAGAGAACAAGTCAGTTCTCATTACCTAGCGAATCATCAGTATTTACTTCTGAACTAGCAGCCATTTTATTGGCAATTAACAAATTCAAAACTATTGCAGATAAGGCAACTCTTAAATTTTTGTTATCTATTTGGATTCGAGAAGGTACATTAGTAAGAACCAATTGGTGTTACAAATTAAACTGCTCTTTAATAAAGTTTATGTACTCTGGGTAAATAATGCGAGATGCTGTTAATAAATCAGCAATAAATTTCTAACAACTTGTCATTAAATTTCCCGTAAAGAATTACGAACTCAAACAATAAAAAAAAACGTACTAGTAACTTCATGACAAACTACAGTATGTTGAATAACGAAACATACCAAATTGAAACAAAACCAGTAGTCCCCTATTGGAATCAAACGAACTGAAAGCATTTAGCATGATTGCATATTGGTCATAGGAGATTTACCCATGGGTTTATAATGTACATACATGAAACAGTTCTAAAATGCAATGAGCGTGACACGATTATAACCATAAAACATATTCTATGCGAATGTAGTATTTTTAGAAAAATAATAAATTTAGGTTTTCGTCACAACTCCGTCAGATATTCTAAGGGATTCTACGAGTTTCATTTTTTAAGATTTTAAAGTTTTAAAAAAGCACAATATTAAAATTGTAATTATTATATATAACTTTTTTATCATATTTATCTATTACCAGTTACATTCAATTACTTTTTCTCGAATTTATTCGTGCCAATTTCCAATCCTGTACATAAATCCCTGGATTGTGGTCGGAGTTTGTATGATTGACCTTAATTTCAGTGCTACCTTTAACCGTGTTAATCATATGGGAGTAGGTGGGTCTTTTCTGACCTCCATTATTGAATTTTCAAGTAATAGATAGCATAGAGTATTTATCGATGAGTCTATAATGAGTACAGGAATCCAACATCTATGTTCCACAGTCCGGAGGGTAGCGTTCTCGGCCCATTACTGTTCATATATAGGAATGATATGTGGTTTGGCTTGAAAACTAAGTTGTTGTTATTATTATCATTATTACTATTATCATTACTAGGTAAGTTACAATACTACTTAAAAAGGCTGGATGCTATAACCCCTAAGGCCCCAGCAGAGACAACTAGTATAGTGAAGAAGGGAAATAAGGAAATAAATAAACTACATGAGAAGTAATGAATAATTAATATAAAATATTCTCTGATCAATAACAACGTTAAAATGGATCGGTCATATATAAACCAGGAAAAGATTTGATCAGTCTCTTCAACATAAAAACATTCGCTGCAAGTTTGATCTTCTGAAGTTCCATCTATTCAACTGACCGATTAGGAGAGCATTCCACAATCTAGTCACCGCTGGAATAAAGCTTCTAGAATACTGTGTATTGAGCCTTATTAACTGTATACCTAGTCTATGTACAGGATGGTAGGCCTACTGTCTGGTCAGAATTGTGCATTATACATAACGAACTAACTCAGCAACGGGGCAAGACATTAATATCTAGATCAGGAATAAGAAATTAAACAGACCGCAAGTTCTTATGCAACAAATTAAGATGAGATTCACCAGACAGAACAGCAATACTCGAAGCAAGGCAGAATGAAATAATTAAAATGCTTCTCCAGAATAGATTAATCACCGAAAATATCGAAAGACATCTCATTAAGCCAATTTTTTGTGTGCAATTGAAGAAGAAACAGACTAAACCTGGTTCTCAAACTACATGTGCAATCAAGACTCACACATGATGTTACTCCCTTTGAATTTATTTCAGTTCTAGAACTTTCGTTGTGGAATTACTTTCTCTTCATCTAGCTAACAGTAATGTAGGGTCAAATCACAGGGGATGAAGTTGAAAACTTACAAAACTCAAAGAATGATTGTGAGTCAAAGGTAGTGGACCCTCAACATTTAAATCTTTTCATTGACGATGTCTATTTAACTGTATAAAACGTATTCAAAATTCTAGGGGTTATTCTTGATTGCTAAATTACTTTTGAAAAACGCAATAAGTCTGTTTTTTCTTCAACTGCACAAAAATTTACATTTTGAGAAAGTTTCCAAGATGTTTGGTTATCAATCTATCCTGAGGAAATGTTTTGATTCTTTTTATTCAACCGTGTTTTGAACATCGTTCTCTTTTCTGGTTTCCAGCTACTGACTCTCATCTTACATTCATTGGACAAAAAATTGCTTCTATTAACATCCTTATCCCTGATCGGGATATTAATCTCTGGCCCCTTCGTTCATTTACTTCTTTATGCATGTAGCGTATGATTTTTTTCATAATTATGGCTATTCTTTGCATTCAGATCTTCACAGATTGTACCTCCCACATTGTACTATTCAGTACGTAGTTATATTACGTCTTATTTCCTCAACCATAAGGTTCAATACGACAGTGTTATAAAAGTATTATTTCACGTGTGACAATAATGTGGAATGATCTTCCTTACCTGGTAGTCGAATTGGAAAAACTTCATAAATTCAAACAAGTTTCAATTACTATTATGTTGAACAAGTTGACATGTCTCTTTTCATAGTTTATAAATAACTTATCTGTTTACGTTATTCCTTATTTTATCAATCAAACTTCTACAATAGACCTTACTTGATAAACTAACTAAAGTTGGGACAATAGAATGTTTACAGCTTCCTTTACTTAAAAAAAAAAGAAAAAAAAGAAGAATATTCACTCTCCTCAAAAGTTATGGTAGTCTAGTGGAAATGTGGGAGATTCGTTATTTGTGCCAAAAATTCACACTGACTTCAAGTCACGATAGTTTTGATTAATGTTAACAATCTTACCGTCCTAGAGAACTATGGAAGGCAAGTTTTAGGGGTCCATAGTTCTACCTACTGATTTACCAGCGATCTTCCCCTCATTCTAAAGTCGCACAGCAATCTTTGAAATAATTCTTTTGGTACATTTCCATCATCTATCTAATCGCAAATTCAGCCGGACTCTATGGCATTAACCTTACAATTCTATAAAAGCTTAGTCTTCCCCCCACACACACAATACTGTATATATATATATATATATATATAGAGAGAGAGAGAGAGAGAGAGAGAGAGAGAGAGAGAGAGAGAGAGAGGAGAGAGAGGAGAGAGAGAGAGAGAGAGAGAGAGAGAGTAATAAACGCCATTGACCCAGAAGGCGGAGGACAAGTGGATCACCTTGGAGCATACCTTTACCAGTGTCCTAGTATCTTGCATTGGAAACACTTTCACTTCATTATTCATCAAGATTTACCTTTCTACGACATAGACTGTGCTAAATCACATTAGACTCAGCTGAGTAACATCATCCTAGGCCCTATTCATCCGTTTTCCTCAATACATTCAATGGACGGAACACAACAATCATGCACCATTAATTCATTTAGAAAACCAATCAACGTTGCATGGAATAAGCACATTTTCTCTAGTTCAATGCTGTCAAAATTCTAATGACTAAACAAACATGGCAAGAGTGTTATTAAGGCACCAGATAACAAACCCTGACTTCGCTGGGTTGCTTTACCTAAATCAGTTCTCTCTCTCTCTCTCTCTCTCTCTCTCTCTCTCTCTCTCTCTTCTCTCTTCTCTTTTCCTCTTCTTTTTCTTTTTCTGCTTCTTGGTATCCACTGGTCCAAAGGCCTCCTCTACCCCATCCGCTCCGTCCCATGGTCAGACTCCTACAGCACAATTCATGATCTCCACTTTGTCGTGCTGTTTGCCTGTATGTTCCCCTACTGCGACCCGCTCAAAGAATCAATTCGTTCCAACGTCATTCTCCTTCAATCGTTTACCCGCACCGACTCCCCTTGGCGTGTGCTGAAAAGGGATCGTCCTTCTCCACCGAGGAAGAGCATGATATGCTGCCATCATCCTATTCCCTCCCACCCTTCTCATCCTACCCAACCCTCAAGCCATATATTTACTATTCATCTTCTATTTTATCCTTCCTTGCCGTTATCTTCGACTAAATGTTATCCAATAGAAATGGAACCAATACAAGAAAGGTCAATGAAGAAAATATTCACAGTTAATCCTCACTGAGGATCCCTATAAACACTTTTTTATCCAGTTTATCAAACTTTGTTCTTCCCTATTAAACAGAACCTGCTCAATGCAAAATGCCAGCAAATATCTGGACTATGGACATATACAAAGTTAATTCAGATCACACTTCACTCCTGAGTCTTATTAAAGTCTACAATAATACGAGTAGAAATGGGAGAAAGGAATGAAGACACATGTTATTTAACACATGTCCTATAAACAATTCCACAAAGTAACGGGCGCTCTCTCTCTCTCTCTCTCTCTCCTCTCTCTCTCTCTCTCTCTCTCTCTCTCTCTCCTCTCTCCTCTCTCTCTCTCTCTCTTCCATTACTCCAGTAATACCGTTATCATCTGTAATAATTAAGATCCATCTAGAGCAACCTAACCCACTTAATGGACGATGAGAGAGAGAGAGAGAGAGAGAGAGAGAGAGGAGAGAGAGAGAGAGAGAGAGAGAGAGAGAGAGAGAGAGAGAGAGAGTGTGTGTGTTTATCAGATCGACAGACAAAAGAAAAGCTATACGAGTTGACACCAAACAAAGTACAATGCACTATTTACTGGTCAGTGCATTCAAAGGAAATGCAAACATCTAATAATATCGATAATGAACAGCGTGCAAAACCATTGTTAGTGACATAATTTGTAACAGACGCATGATAAAAACTAGAGAACACCTGCGACACAGGTAGCCATCTCCCAATGCGTATCCCAGGGGCAGGCAGTAGTAAACCGAATTTATTTTCAATATAGTTTAGTTATAAGAATCATTAGCTGATTTGTTCTCTTTTGTTGTAACTCATTGTAAACCTTTTCTTAATGCAGCAATAAAATTCACTTACAATTCCAGAGAAAGAAACAATATCTATATGTACACTAATAGTCACAATAATCTAATACTGCATGGCACCGTTACGGAAATATTAGATTCCACCAGATATTTCATGTGACACGTTCTAAACTCCTCCCATATACACACACACACACACACACACATATATATATATATATATATATATATATATATATATATATATATATATATATATGTGTGTGTGTGTGTGTGTGTGTGTGTGTGTGTGTGTGTGTGTGTGTGTGTGCGCGTGTGTGTGTGTGTTGTGTTTTCTCAAACCCACAGCATCTATGCCCTTTGTAATGAAAGATATATTATTGATGGTTTTGTCTCTAATACACGTGACTTTCATACATTCAGATATTGAGCCTCACATAGTTTTATATCGTATTTTCTCTACATCGGAAACACTTATAATAAATTTTCAATTGGTATTCATTCCCTAGGTAGAGTTGATTTGATATAAATTTGCAGCTTAATATTTGAATGGAGTATTGAAATTAAATATATCTAAAGAAAAAAAAATAAATCTTATACTTAAGGTTATCCAGGTGAAGGGAAAAGGTTACATCCAAGAAGGGATTAGTTTCGGTGTTTGAAGTCTGTGTAGGGGGACGGTGTTGAGACTAAAGTTAAAACCAGAATGAGTATCAATGTGACGTACTTTGGAGATGTTGCCACTTTTCCCCAATTTCATTCAAAAACCTTGAGCCAAGTTTTGATATTTTGTAGAGGTGGCAGGAACGTTACCGTATCATACTAGGCCAGAAAGGGTAAACAGCTTATCATCACTGGTCTCTGTATCTAACCGTGAAGTGACAAGACACAAGAAAAAAAAAAATTATGAATCTGAATTTAAAGTGGGGAAAAAAATCCCATACAAAGCTTTGAGCAATCAGTAAAACTCCTATATACACGCTGTAACTAACTATACTTCATTGGATCCTGCCCTCTGGTTACGGATCACTTTCCCTTTACCTACACATACACTGAATAGTCTGGCTTAGTCTTTACAGATTCTCCCTTGTGCTCATACACCTGACAACACTGAAATTACCCAACATTTCTTCTTCACTCAAGGGGTTAACTACAGCACTGTAATTGTTCAGTGGCTACTTTCCTCTTGGTAAGGGTAGAAGAGCTCTTTAGCTATGGTAAGCAGCTCTTCTAGAGGGGCACTCCAAAATCAAACCATTGTTCTCTAGTTTTGAGTAGTGTCATAGCCTCGGTACCATGGTCTTCCACTGTCTTGGGTTAGAGTTCTCTTGCTTGAGGGTACACTCTGGCACACTATCCTATCTAATTTCTCTTCTTGTTTTGTATGTTACTACTCTCAAAATATTTTATTTTTCCTTGTTTCCTTTCCTCACTGAGCTATTTTCCCTGTTGGGGTCCCTGGGCTTATAGCACCCTGCTTTTCCAACTAGGGTTGTGGCTTAGCAAATAATAATAATAATAATAATAATAATAATAATAATAATAATAATAATAATAATAATAATATTATTATTACTAATAATAATATGGGTTAATGGAGAAAACAGGAGAGAAGAGAGAAGTGTCTGAAGTATCTCTCTCTCTCATATATATATATATATATATATATATATATATATATATATATATATATATATATATATATATATATATATATATATTCAAATAAGCCATATATATTTTTGATATATTAATGTCTGGATTCTCTTAACGACCTCGGGATCAGAGCCCCAGGCGAAATCACACAAAGACAAGAGCTTGGCTCCGGCCGGGAATCGAACCCTGGTCGGCAAGCTTATATAGACAGTGACTAACCCATTCGGCCACGAAGAAAGATAAAAGTCAATGACAATTCTACTGTACTTATACCTGTCGAATTCAGGTATTTTGTACTTAGAATTGAAATCAACCCATCTTCACCATCGTAGCTAATTGGTAGTTTGTTACTTGGCATTCAATTAATGATAAATTTTGCACATTTTTACGTGTTTTTCATATTCAAATAAGCCATATATATTTTTGATATATTAATGTCTGGATTCTCTTAACGACCTCGGGATCAGAGCCCCAGGCGAAATCACACAAAGACAAGAGCTTGGCTCCGGCCGGGAATCGAACCCTGGTCATTGACTTTTATCTTTCTTCGTGGCCGAATGGGTTAGTCACTGTCTATATAAGCTTGCCGACCAGGGTTCGATTCCCGGCCGGAGCCAAGCTCTTGTCTTTGTGTGATTTCGCCTGGGGCTCTGATCCCGAGGTCGTTAAGAGAATCCAGACATTAATATATCAAAAATATATATGGCTTATTTGAATATGAAAAACACGTAAAAATGTGCAAAATTTATCATTAATTGAATGCCAAGTAACAAACTACCAATTAGCTACGATGGTGAAGATGGGTTGATTTCAATTCTAAGTACAAAATACCTGAATTCGACAGGTATAAGTACAGTAGAATTGTCATTGACTTTTATCTTTCTTCGTGGCCGAATGGGTTAGTCACTGTCTATATAAGCTTGCCGACCAGGGTTCGATTCCCGGCCGGAGCCAAGCTCTTGTCTTTGTGTGATTTCGCCTGGGGCTCTGATCCCGAGGTCGTTAAGAGAATCCAGACATTAATATATCAAAAATATATATGGCTTATTTGAATATGAAAAACACGTAAAAATGTGCAAAATTTATCATATATATATATATATATATATATATATATATATATATATATATATATATATATATATATATATATATCTTAATTCTGAACATCTTGTAGGTGGGGAGAGTAGGGTATAACAACCAGATAGGTTCGGGGAGGCAGAAATGACAGTTATGTTCCTACTTATTTTGTTTTGATTATATTGTAATCATTTAGCATTAGACCACATTTGTACACATGGGAAATGGAATTGATGCTAAAAGAGTAGCATCATCTGCATATGTTACAAGCTTGTTTTCTAGGCCTACACCTCCATTAGCATCAAAGTCCAGTAAGATTCTTAATTTCAGAGAAATGAAAAGCTAAACGACCTAGTTTAGCTTCATGAAAATACTAAAATTACTGCCAGATTTTTGCTCAGACAAAGAAAGGGTTTCTGTTATTGTCAAACTGTATTCCTATTCAGTTGAAGCATAAATTCTCTGAGTAACAGTTCTTAGCTAAATATAGTTATTCCAAGACAAATCTGATCTATTACTTTTCAAAAGATGATAAGCCTCCTGCTTCTCTAAATAAGCAAGTCTACAAGCATCACTGAACCAGGGTTTGACCTTGATTCGGAATTTTTACACTACGTTGGTCATATTTTGATTTAAAAAAAAACAGGTGCTGTGACCAGTTCAAATTTAGATCTCAAAATACGAATCTTAGCACTGTACAGTATATTCTTCATGTAAAATGCATCCACTGATCTCGACAGAAGCTCTCGGCAACTCAAAGTGATAATCTGCCTGTTTTATGTCTCTCGTGACCTGTTTAGGCTTAAAAGAGGACAAAAAAAAGTTGTGACACTTGTTGGTAGAGAGAGAGAGAGAGAGAGAGAGAGAGAGAGAGAGAGAGAGAGAGGGGGGGGGGGGTTAAGATTGGATTACCTTACGCACAAGTCTGGACGAAGTTTGGCATGTTAATATTATCGCATTAAATCGACGCGTTTAGTGCTCGCCTCGTTTGTTTTGTACTTCAAGCAATTTCGTTTTCCAGATAAGGATATCCGGTGGAGAGGAGCATGGGAAGATGTTCATTAAAGAGTTAATTTTCTTTAATAAGAGTATTTCGAATAAGAAATACTGAAAACTAATTAGATGAACTTATCTGTGTAGTGCTAAATCTAACCTTACAAATAAAAAATTTCACGAGAGAGAGAGAGAGAGAGAGAGAGAGAGAGAGAGAGAGAGAGAGAGAGAGAGAGAGAGAGAATTTTTTCTTAGGTGATCAAGGAGCCCACATGTTGCTTGTATAACAATTTCATAAAATCACCGTAAGAGTGTTTTCATACTCAAAAATATTGTTCAATTATTCCAAGAACAGGATTTCTTTCAAATAAGACAACTCCACTTGGTCTCTTGCACAATGGTTTTCCGTAAAGAAACCTCAGTAACCTGCACAGAAAGCATCAACATCGGCATTTTAGCACAGGAAAGCTACTCTCTCCCTCTCTCTCAGTGTATAAATATACATGTATGTATATATATATATATATATATATATATATATATATATATATATATATATATATATATATTTCAAAGGCCATATTAGCTCAAACAGCTAGACTTTAATCAATCCAGAGAGAAGGCAGGTTTTAGAAACAGGTATTAACAACTGTGAAAAATATACTTAACAAGCTAAGGAAAAATTAATCAGCCACTATGTATGGCATTTACATACTATGAAAAAGCTATTGATTATATAAATACTTCAGCAGTAATGAAAACCCTTCATAAGCACATATGGGAAGTACAGCAATCGTAAAACTACATAAAAGATGGTGAGAAAGTTGTTAGACAAGGAGGCTGCATCTCTCCTAAATTATTCCACACAAGACTTGAAATAGTTTTTAAGAATTTAGAATGGAAAAAATGTAGGAATTAACATTAATGGGGAATACTGTAACAACTTAGGATTTGCAGATGACATAGTTTTATTTATTGAATCATGGAAGGAATTGCTAAAGATGATGGAAAATTTTAATAGAGAAAGCAGAAATGCAGAACTGAAAATGAATATGAACAAAACTAAGATAACGTTCAATGAATATGCAGAGACAACAATAAGGGTTATGGACGAACATTTGGAGGTTGTTAATGAATATACATACTTAAGACAGATATTAAGTATTTCCCCCAGGAAATGCGATCAAAATTAAAAGGATAAGTATGGGATGGAGATATTTTGGTAGAGAAAATGTGATGATGAAAAGTAAAATGCCACTTTATCTAAATTGAAAAGTATCTAATCATGTGGTTCTACCAATATTAACGTATGCATCAGAAACTTGGAGCTTTACTAAATCCTTAGAACATAAGTTAGTTAAAAATAATGAAAGAATAATGATGGGAATAACACTAATTGACAGAAAACGAGCGACATGGATACCAACAAACTAGGTAGGATATTATAAAATCAAGTAAGAAAAAGAAATAGACGTGGGCACGACTTGTAATTAGA
>NC_090751.1:71006969-71054469 GCF_036898095.1 Palaemon carinicauda
GCCAAACCAAATATCATGAGTATATAGTACAGTAAAAGTATTGGGCAGAGAACACTACCCTGAGGAATACCAGATATCACATTTCTATAGTTATTAAGGTGTAAATTAACAAAAACTATGCAATCTATTACTTAAAAGTTTAACAATAATGTTATGAAAAGACCCAATTTTTTCCCACAATAACCTCCATATTAACAGTCAAAGGCACCACTAAAATCTAGGCCAATCATACGAACTTCCTGACCGCAATCAGGGGGTTTCTGAGCAACATTCGAAATTGTAAGCAGGGCATCACATGTCCCAAGGGGTATCCGAAAGCCAAACTGCAAATTAGGGAAAAGATAATTACCATTAACATATCTACTTAGACATTTTGCCAAAATACTTTAGATATGGGAATTATGGTAATTGTGAGATAATTAGTATACCTAGAACTACCACAAACACATGAACCCAATGAAGTAACAATACCAATTCTCCAACATGTGCAAAATTAGCCTCTTCTTGCTAAAGCAAAAAATATCAGACAACTTAGGAACTATAAAACCAGCTGACTTTGTGAAAAAAAAGAAGTAAAAATGCCATAAGGTCCAGTAATAGTTTTTATTTCCCGGGACCGAAAAACTAAATGCTAATCTAGTTAGTTTAGCCTCAGGAATACAGGAATGAGGAAGATAAAAGTTTCTCGTTATTCTGCTTACTGTCAACACATCAGTAAAAGGGTATGTATTTTCATTTGGACAGCGATTGACAGCCATCTAGCTTAAGTGCAAGAGCAACTGTTAAGTCTACACCAAAATCTGCAAATTTGAGGGTAGCCCACCATTTATGCTGGAGGGTTGTACCAGAAAGTGTTTTTTTATGGATAAATTGCATTCCTTCTTATTAAAGCATAAACTATCAGAGCGACAGCACTCAGCTGGGTAGTTACTCCAAGTCAAATCTGATATGTTGCCTTTCAATATACGATAAGCCTCCTGTTTATCCTCGGCGTCAATGACCTTCGATGCCAGAGAACTTCAAATCGTTCATTCATTCATTCCTGTTTATCCAAAATAAGCGCTTCTACAACCATCATTCAACACGATTTGTTCTTCACTAGGTATTTCAACACGCGAAAAGGGATACGCCTATCAATTATGTTGACCCGATTTTCATTCAAGGAAACAACAGACTGTCCCTTTATACAATTGCGACCAATTCAAGTGCAAAACATCACTCAAAATGGTATTCCTGCCTGCTTAACACTATATATATATATATATATATATATATATATATATATATATATATATATATATATATATATATATATGTGTGTGTGTGTGTGTGTGTGTGTGTGTGTATGTGTGTGTATGCATGTATGTATGTATGATGTATATAAAATCATCAATCGTTACAAGTCCACAGCAGAACAAATACCTCAAACATGTCATTCCACTTGCCTCTGTTTATCGTGTCTTTCTATGCCAGTCTATACCCCAAAATTTTCTTAGTTCGCCAATCCAATGTCTTCTCTTGCTTCCCCTGCTTCGTTTGCTATCTCTAGGGAGCCATTCTGTTATTCTTAATGTCCATCTATTATCTGTCACTCTCATTGAATGTCCTACCCATGTCTATTTCTTGTTCTTATTCTTGTTAAAATATCCTCTACTTTAGTTAGCTCTCGTATCCATGATGCTCTTTTTTTGTCTCTTAAGGTTATTCCCATCATTATTCTTTCCATATCTCTCCGAGTGTAACTAGCTTATGTTCTAAGGCTTTAGTAAGACTCCAAGTTTCTGATGCACAAGTTAAAACTGGTAGGACCATCTCATTAAACATTTTTGTTTTTAGAGAGGGTGGTATATATACCTTCTGGTCAACTCCACTATAAAAAAAACTCACCTGTAACACATTTTCTTGTAAATACCCAGAATTCCACATATCATTACGTACCTGAAATCAAAAGAGAAAGGATATTAAAACATTATACTTTATCTCTCATCAAAAGTCTTATTGTAATTAAAATAAGCATTTGGTACTTACAAGGACGTTTATCTATATAAGAAATATATAATCGCTTAGGGTATAGTTTGACAGTCTCAAAAAGTCATACCATCTCTCTCTCTCTCTCTCTCTCTCTCTCTCTCTCTCTCTCTCTCTCTCTCTCTCTCTCTCCTCTCTCTCTCTCTCTCTCTCTCTCTCTCTCTTTTTTAAGCTGCAATAAAAAAGGATAAATGCATATAATTAAAAAAACATACGAGCAACATTTCGGGTTTCCTTTCCAGAATTGTACGACTTTCGAAGCTCTATTACGGGGGCGAGTTCGTCATTATGAGCCCCAAAATGTGGTCTAGAGCACATGCAAAGGCATAAACACACGACTCCCTCCACATAAAAAGGGTATCTTCGGGAATCATTACTCGCACAAACACAGAGAACGCCTTAGAAGCTCTCAATATAACCTACGTCTCTCTCTCTCTCTCTCTCTCTCTCTCTCTCTCTCTCTCTCTCTCTCTCTCTCTCTCTCTCTCTCTCTTTCCAAAATACTACACAAGTTCAATCACACGAAGGGAACACGGTTTCTTTCTGTTTTCTGAAATAATTGCATTGCGACCATTGACCAAAATAGGTAAAAGTACTTTATATGGTGGCGAGTATTAGCCTGGGAGATAAACGGGTGTGACTAACACTCTCACCCAAAAAGACTTTCTGAGAACAGTTAGGTCAAGACAAACAGTGTCGACCTTTCTGAAAAAAGGCGCAACATGCTGACTTCAAAATCACTAACGTCATGAATCGGGGCTTTGCCATTTTTCATTAATGATGATAATATGCAAAAGTTAGGTCTAACCACTTATTGCCCTTTTATTCCCTATTTTCTTTTTTTTCCTCTCAACCAACCACAGGATAGTCACTGCAGTCGTCTGACCACCACAGATCAAATCCTATACGCCTTCTCCCAAGTATTTGAACCGGGATCTCGTGATGGTGAACTAAACCAGTTAACGTCCCTTCCCGAAGAAGGAGGGGGGTGGGGGAGATGGCAGGCAGAGAAGAGAAAACCGATAACTTGCAAGACTTGAAACATTGCGAGAGAACTGAATTCGCATGATAGGAAACGATTGCAAGGCTGCTGTAGTGGGCTGTCTGCCAAAATAGTAGCAGGGCCAGGTACAGGTGAACCACAAGTAAAACGGCAAAGAAGCTGGCATTTACGGGATGAAAGATAAGGAAATGTTGAGTTATAACATTCAGTGTAAGAACGACGAACGCGGTCACGTGCTAAAATATCCCTGTAAATCGCTGTAGAGCCGGAATGAAATTCTCAGAATCATATCAAGAATATAAGTAATTGGCCATTAATGCAAATTTGGGTGGCATAATGGTATTGGGTTTTCGTATTTCAAAACTGTGATGCTGAAAATGGCAATTTGTGCAGGAATACGTGAATTAATACTGGCTGGCATTATCTGAACATATTTGCATGTATATATGTATGTGTGTGTGTGTGTGTGTGTGTGAAGAAAGACCATCATTTTCGTATAGACGTTGGCGAAGGCAGGTAGGCGAGGAGAAAGGCAGCATATGATCAACACAAATGCATCTTTTGAGTAGGTGCAGTGAATCGTATCGTGGCAAAATGAAACCTTCAAATGGTCGGGAAGGAGAGGAAAGAAAAGGGTCGGGGTCTTGTCGCGCTCTATGTGGAAGGAATATTTGTGTTGCAAATTGCGTTCGTGCCCGTACGCGTTAGTGGGCAGACTGAATGATGTTTATGCGTCTTTAGATCATTGTTGAAATTCCTGTCTCGCGTGTGGTGGTGGTTGACAGGGGGTAGGAGGGGCTCCGTCCACGGTAGTATATGAGCACATACAGTATGTGATGGCATTCGAGAGAGAGAGAGAGAGAGAGAGAGAGAGAGAGAGAGAGAGAGAGAGAGAGAGAGAGAGAGAGAGAGAGACTAATCATATTTCCTGCTAGACGCAAGTTTCCTTGAAAATATTTTACTCTTCCTAGTCTGGAAATTTCCAGCAATTAGGCCTAAAAGGCTTAAAATGACAATAAAAAAAATAGAAAATACCCAACCTGCCCTTTCAATAGTAGATGACGAAGGGGGATAATAGAAATAGCAATACAAACATAATACGACCGAAGTGAAGATACAGCAATATTTTCCTTTCAATTTTTCTCCTTTACTTGGGGCCGAGGGACAGAGGGAGGGCAAGGAGTCCTCCCGTAACATTACCGGAATTACTATAATCAAACTGATATTAGAGATCCAGACTTCATCGACCATTGCGATTTCCCTTTCAACCAGATATTTGCTCAATGTTTCCAATGAAGGTGGAACGTTGTCTTGAAAAACTGCCACCTCACTAATAATTTACCAGAGCAAACGTTGACTTTAATAATATTATCCACAATAACAGTGATGCTTCTTAAAAACTAACTATCAAGATCAATTATGAAGCTAATCACACTCACCATTGGCAACCAAAACGTCATCCAAAATTTGAAATTTGTAAACATCTAAAGTTATAGCACTCATTGTACATGTTATGCAACAGTGTTTCATTGGAAACAATACATGCCTGAGCAAGTGCGTGTGTTTGTGAAAAGAAATAACAAAGTCAGCAATCAGAGGACAAAGAAGATCCAAACAATCTATAGATTTTGGGTACAATGGGAGTTCGGATTGCAAATACATGTCACTCAACGTTACCACCGAAATACACAAATGCAACCCTTATGAACCTGGGACACAAGACACTTAACGCGGCTTGACAATACAAGGATAGTCAATTTACAAAACCTTACGAGGCTGTCCAACGAAACAAAAAGGCAAGCAGGGAAAGAAAGGAACAAAAAGAAAAGATCACGCCGGAAACTGCTGTCCGTTTTATTGCCAAGTAAATTACCGGGACAATTTAAGCTTTAAAAACCTATAATATATCGCGTATGTAATCAGAGAGAAATTAAGTGTAGCGAAGTCGCCTCTGGGTACTGCAACAGCTGGTGAGTGGATAAGAACAGAGAGAGAGAGAGAGAGAGAGAGAGAGAGAGAGAGAGAGAGAGAGAGAGAGAGAGAGAGAGAGAGAGAGATCCATTTTCTTCCATTTGATTACACTATCACTCAAGTCCCCAATCTAGGTCAGCAAATATCCGATCATTTCCATTCTCTTCCCTTCTCGGCAAGGTGCACATTTAGACCATAGCAAAAGGAAATTTCATTAATTTTCACAGACGTCTTTACGTGTCTCCAATTTCTTACCAAAAGACGCAAGGCGTTATAACAATCCCTCCCAGACGTCAAGATCCCTACGGCGATTAAGGGAAAGACCGCAACTAATTAATGGAAGTTTAAACTTGAGAAATCTAGGATTGTTTCAGGCTAAACGATGTGGACCAAACAGATGATAATGTAATTGTGCAACATTTGGTAATAAATCAATAAATAGTACAGTAACCATCAGTAATTTCATTGGACAAAAAAAAAAAAAAAAAAAAAAAAAAAAAAAAACACACACACACACACACCATGATTTCTATACAACTTCAGTCATTAAACCTGTATTGGCAGTAAATGAGCCCATGGAGCAGATTCATGGGTATGATTTGTTTACCTAAAGGATGTTCAGCACATTTTTTGTCAATTACCTAATTAATGACAAGATTAAGGTTAATTGTTCCTTATACTAATAATTTCACAACAAATAAGAAAGAAAATCATACAATCAAAGTACCAAAAAATAAGCAAGTTCACATGACGTAAAAAATTAGCTTTAGGCAAACAAATGAACAGAAAATTTATAGATGAACTAAATAAATAAGAAACTAAATCTAAGTCTTAACCCTGTTAAAAACCAACCTTCCAAAGCACTGCCCTTTTCCTTAGCATCCCGAATGACCTTTCCATTAAAGCACTCTTCCTATCTGCTGTTTACCAGTAATCTCAACTGACCAATTCACAATTAAGGCGAAATCACAATTCTAACAAAATTTTATATAATTCCTTTTCCCCCGAGCGGATCATCAACCCTAGGGACATTTTTCGTTATTGAATTTCTTGTTAGGTTTCTCAAACCAGACGCCAAAATAAGCGTTGATTTCCCAACAAAACTTAAAAGAAAAAAAAAACGATTAATATGTTAGATTAGTTATGTACTTTAGGAAATTATCCAAATAAAAATAACTGGACCGAATTAGAACCTTCATGTCAGACGTTATAAAGGGCTTATTAGCTACTTACCTCCTACGTAATCTTTCATAAGATCCTAATGGTCAGGCATTATACATGACATTTTTAGTGAATTCATGTTTGTTGAAAGTAATCATATGGCTTCCCGAGCAGTCAAGTACTAAGAAAATATTACTGATGATACGATGCCATTTTAGATAACGTAACGGAAGGTAGAAAAAAAAAATGTTAATATGGAATGCATAGATCTGAATTATTTCTAAGACAATGACAATTAACATAAGTCAAAATAAATGTAAACCTTTGAAGGATTCAAAAGTTAATAATATTGTCAATAGTTTGAACAGATATTACAAGGGGACTCAAATATAAAGAGTATCAACTAATTGGGAAGGTGACTTGATGGGACGAAAGCAAGGAAGAGAACTAAGGAGGCATTAACTACCGAACTAAAAATTAGGAGACTATGCATCGGCGGGGCATACCTTGGCAAATGCTTCGGCTAAAAAAACATTATTTAAGCACATTAGGAATATTGCTACAATTATATAGTAACACCATTTCAAAACAATTCCAAAAAAATAATAATAGTTGTTATATGAATATTTTACGAAACTCTACACAATCTAGCTCGAAGAAAATTATTAATAATATCATAATCTAGCAATTGTACGAGTAATCAGGGTATGGGAAAACATTTTTCAATAAATAAAACCAACAACACGCATGAGGAACTAAGAATATAATATGATGACAACAACAAAACATTATCGCTTTACAGATACACTTGACAACGTTATTATAACACTGTTTTCACAATTTCTCAATTCAACAAGAGACTATAACTAGATTTTAGATATAATGAACACGTATATATGAAGACATAGAGAAGCACACACTAGTATGCGTAGACAAACACGAAAGTGCATACACACACACACACACACACACACACATATATATATATATATATATATATATATATATATATATATATATATATATATATATATATATATATATATATATATATATATATATCTTTTTTAACCGTGCACCTTTCCCCCTTAAAACGTTGTAGTACAAAAATATCCGAATTCTGGGGTCTGAGCAAGTAGGCGTACTTGAGGGTGGGTGAAGCTGCTAGGCCCTTGGCCTTTTACTTGACCACACCAGATGCCAGCTGATACCCGATTACAGCTGGCTGGACTTGGGAGGGACAGCTACGTAGATCGGACGCTGACTCAAAGATTCCCAGCTTGAGGCCATAAATAGATTGCGCAACAACCAGATATACACTGTCTGATATGTCAAAACGGGAAAATGGAGAATAAGGGAGAGTGGGGGAGAAACAAGTGGGTGGGAAGAGAGAAATAAATTAGACATGCAAGCCATTACCATGCAAAGTTACTTCATTACAGAGCCATCATCACCGCAAAGTTTATGAGCCACCTAGCAGCCACCATGATATTAATAAATACTCAATTTTATACACCAATTACAATTACCAATTATCCTAATCGAATTGTATATTAGGCATAATTTACGGCAGCTGAATCATTATTATTACCTGGCCATTGTTAGGTTCAAGGTTCTGGCTTGTTGGAGACCAAAGTTACTCCCTCCCTTGTGCTGTGCCCTTAGCAAATTCCGATAGTCATTCCTACTGCAATTATAACACCGCGAAAGTGATGAAACCTTTCATAATTTTGGGGAACCGTTGCGCCTAGGCGAAGACATTTTATTTTCCTATACTGCGTGAAGCACCAACGTTGATGCATCGAAAATCGAGAGTGAAAATACCTATTTCGGTAGATATATTGAAAATCGTATTAGAAGTTTACTTCAATAACAAATATTTTAATTTGAAACAATTAAACACGTCTATAAGAGGTAAAAACAAACATTTTAGTCATCACAATGTTCTGTATTAAGAGATCCAATTGCTAACAAAGCTTCACATAAGGGAGAGTAAATACAAAGAAGTAGGGAAGCGAGCGAGTCCCCGCAGAATGAGGACATAGAAGGAAGGCCTCAGTAACAGGTGGTGGCGATGCACAACGTCGCATCTCGTTTAAGTCTGGGGTAGACAGAAGTAGATCTCCAACAATACATTACAAAATAGGGACGGGCCTGGTGGAGGGAGGCGGGGAAGAATATCAGTGGTACTGCCAGACATGTTCACTCGGCCAACATTCACAACTAGCAATTTGCAACTCGTTTGACCCGCCTCATCCTACGTCATGGATAAGTGGCCATATTAAACAAATCAACAAGGACTCAGGTACCTGGAGTACACTACGCAGTTTTCATTCTAGTCACAAATCGTCTTCAACAATACCGTTGAGGGAATAAATATATTAATTTTCCCAAACTTATACAAACATGTGTTTTTGTCGTGATAAAAAAGGCTCTATCTTTACGTATAAACATCAATAAAACATGAACACACAAATCACAAAACCAAATCATGTACTCAAGTAATAGAATACTAAGTCAAGTCACAACGTTCTTGTAATACAGAGAGAGAGAGAGAGAGAGAGAGAGAGAGAGAGAGAGAGAGAGAGAGAGAGAGAGAGAGAGAGAGAGAGTTTGATGTATAGCGCAAGGAGAGGTCTCAGTGGAGGAAAATCGTGCTGACCAGAAGTCGACTTTTAATCACAATGGCGAATCCTAAACGACCAAATAATAAGAGAAGGGAACAGGAAGGAGTAGAAGACGAAAGGTGGAGGCGGCAGGAGGGATCCTTCGGGTGATCAAACTGGCCTCGTCCTCACGGCAATTACACGCATTCAGGCAAACTGTTGCCACCTCCAGTAATTATTACCTTTCTTAAACCTCACTCATCCCTATTACAAGAATCCATCAACTCAAACTTACCCCTCATACTCATCTCCTTATCCTTGTTCCTCCCTATTCAAAACGAAGATAAGCAAACGATCTTTCGATTCATGATAATTTACTAAATATAGAACATATACTGTACAACGTGGTTAAAAGGTTTGCGTATTGTCACCATCAGTAAAGCTGTACTAGTCAGTGTTACCCATACTAGGTTGGTTCGATGTAACCGATCAGACTAAAATCTCCCACGATCACCAATCTGCAGGTGGCCAGCATGGGGATGAAAACTGGCTAACCCCCAAAAATGGATTAACATGTCTAAGACATTTGTCCTGTAGTGGACTAGAAATTGATGCAATTGTGTATATATATATATATATATATATATATATATATATATATATATATATATATATATATATATATATATATATATATATATATACACATATAAATATACGCATATATACACACACACTTATATATATATATATATATATATATATATATATATATATATATATATAGATAGATATATAAAATGCATAATCCTTGATATTGCCTATTACACGAATCACGCTGTCAATGTGCCTATTCCATGAAATAGGCATTATTGTCTATTTACATAATAGAAGGCAATTTGTCTATTAACGTCACGCTTGTAATAGAAATAGGCTTCTTGTCTAAAAGAAGACTTGCCTATAACGTTCATAGATCTATTGCAGATTATGCAGGCTATTTCAGGAGATAAGCAAGTTGCCTGGTTACTGATTTGGGTAAATCAATTAACGTGGTACTATATTCTAATATCTTGATAATGAGGTCTAGATAACGGAACCTGTACTTACAAAGTTCTGTCATTACACTGGAAAATTGCCTGTTTCACAAACTAAGAACTGTAGTTATTTTGTTCATCTCTATTCTTCATTGTCTATATAATATGCAATAAATTCTTATGATTAATCTCTACTATGACACTTTCCCTATAGATACTCTTAAGCTTAAAACTGAAATAAAAGGAATACAATACATAATAAAAAAAAATTGCATAATAAGTTATAAAAATACTTTAATCCTACTATCACCATGATCATCATATGCTTCAAAAAATATTTACACCTACAAAATGAAATAGCTAGGTAGAAAGCACATCAATTCTCATGGATATAAATTTTACTAAACACTTATTTTGACATTTTTTGCTATTAGGATGATAATGACAATACCATTTCCCTGCAAGTGCACCTTATGATGTTACTCTTAGAAGCACAACAACATTTTGAGAATCCTTGGCCTCCCATTTCAGAATGAAGGGCTGCAATTTTACGAAAAGGTAACACATCTAATTTAACTTTACATTGCTCTACTAGTACACAATCACCTTTCCATACTTGTGCAACTTGTTTCAAGAACGACTCTAGGCACACTCCGACAGTTTAGGAGGCCGATGTCAAACTCACTCAGAGGCATCAAAACAGCATCACCGGTTTCAAGGCGCTCAAGCTCTAAGTTATTAGCAGCATTTCATCGCGACCTTTTTTAGGCCAATTGCTGCATCTTGCCGTCAAATATCGATTATATTCAAATGATTCTCCATCATATCATTACTTTCATCTACCCCATCTGATGATGATTCATCAACGAATCTTCCTGAGTTAGTTTCCTCTGTCATTTCTTGAGTAAGGTCCTTAACTTGTGTTCCTGTAGCATTACTTGAATCAAATTTGTCAGAGTAATGACTAAAATTTATAAAAAAAATATTAATTATACCCGGGTAGCAACTTCTGGAAAATACGTTTGCTGAAGGAGAGAGAGAGAGAGAGAGAGAGAGAGAGAGAGAGAGAGAGAGAGAGAGAGAGAGAGAGAGAGAGAGAGAGAGAGAGAGAGCTACAAGTATTTTAGAAAAATATGCGAGACGGTTCTTTAATAACTAACACAATTATTAGCGCTATGAATGAAAATCCTTTATAAAATCTATGTACAAAACACTAATATGCAAGGTCAGAAAGGAAAGGAGAGTAGTAATAAAAAAAAGTGAAGTGTAACGCTGCCTCTCTAACATAACCGAGCATCGATACGTGCATCAAGGCAATATCGTAGGATTACTCGGAAATACCGATCCTAAATCTCCTTCCCCATTTTGTGAAATACCCGACTCTGTGCACTGGCGTAGTATACCCTAACCAAGCATTTACGGGTGCTGTGGCATTTCCGTTTACACTACCATTCTATTTTTATTTTTCCTTGATATCCAAGGTCTAAATCACGATAGTTTTAAAGGAAAATAAAAAATCCTTAAGATATCTTACATTAATTTCTTTTTACCACCAAATCCACATCAAAATTTGGCACCTCTACACAAGACCAAATGCATAAATTTCCTAATGTGCGTAGTAATAAAAAAACAATTAAAAAGCGCGCATAAAACAAAAAAAAATATACTTCACGTTTCAGCTGTTGTGATTTCTGCACACACAAACGTGTACATGTACTCAAAACTGAATGTGCCAGTTTAACTATTGTTATTATTTGTTTTTCAATTTAAGCAATTACTTTTGATTATCATGGGTTCACTTGCGTCAAATTATTTATTTTATAGAAACAGGAACTTATTTTACTCATAAAATTTATCAGCAATATGGTCCAATTAAAAACTTAGTTCAAAGCCGATGTAATATAAATAGGCTACTGCACCTTACATCTATCATTACTAAACATATTTACCGCAACTGTTTCTAAATTATTAGCACTAGCAATAAGGTTTGTGCTAATGTAATGTCTGGCAATATTAACGCTTTCGGTATTTGTTTTACAAGAGCACGCTCTCCATTTACTCCAAAATTATGCAGTCCTGCAGCTCTCCTCTTTTTGTACAATAATTAGGAGGTTCTTTAAATGCTGGGAAAGCGAAAAATAGCAAGATATATCGCGTAAGGGGGGAAGGGGGAGTGGTTGGTGGAGGAGGTACTAAACGACCTGAAACAGACATCGTCCTCAGTCAATCAAAGAGAAGTTCGTGACGTCAGCGAATAGTTGATATATATTCAAAATATATACTTAATTAAAAATGGATCAATTACTCAAAAGTGTCACTATTTGTGAATTGTATGTTTTTATTTGGTAAATACTTGACAACAAATCTTATTTTTTTAAAGAAACTTTTTATGAGAATGACTATTTTTTCTGCGTATGTCTGTATTCATTGTCGGAAATTGTTAGGCATACTTAGGCAGTGGTCAATAGATGTCGTTAGTGTAGCAAAACGTTGTCTGGGAAAACTAGTCACTCAAAATAATAAGAATTATTACCAAATATTTACCAAATATAAAATATACAATTCACAAATAGTGACACTTTAGAGTAATTACTCTTTTTTTAAGTATATACTTTGAATATATACCAAATGTCCGCTGATCCACGGCCGTCTCAAGTACAGGCCTGGCCAATGGGGGGAAGAAGTCAGCACAAGTAAAGTAGGTCGATTGATATGGAGACGGGACACCTGGCCATCCTCAACCCTTCTTTCTATATCACACCACTCACTATGCATACACTTTGTTCCTCGTTATAGCTTACAGCTGATAATCCTCATAGAAAAATTAAGAGATCATACACACCAAAAGGAGACTACTTTGAATAATCCGGCTAAGAAAAATTAGACAGAAAAAAAGTAATAAAATTGAAATAAAAGCTTCCCGTGGCAGTAGCCTAATTCCAAGACCCTCTGATTCCAAACTATGCTTGCATACCGAAAAAATAAAATGATTCTAACAATTTAATAAAAAATAAAACATTACCATAATAAACATTTCCGGCAATTTAAAATTATTTAATATTATCTTTTGCACAATCACCCACAATCGCATGATCTTGCTGTAACCTACATTTTCTTTACTGAAGTATTTGACGGATTTATTTTTACTTTTTTTACTATTAATGTTTGCAATTCTCTTAGCAGTGAGGTTCTTCCAAATTGCCTTATCGAAGAAAGTGTGGTCAAATTCATATCACAATACTTTCGGTCCATTTCAGTAACTCTTTACAGTTTGGTACACACCACACAATTGGCTTTAGCCTGGACTCCAAAACAGTAAAATTTTCTGGAATAACAGCAGAAAAATGTAAAGAAATAGAGCGCCACCCCTTTATTTACAGCGTATAGTAGCAGTGTGAAAGCACTACTCGTGTCACGTGGGACTTTTCTTACCCCCCAAATGACCCGGCCTTCTCTCGAGACGGCCTTGGCTGACGTCACGTTCTCTTTGATTGACGATGTCGGTTCCAGGTCGTTTAGTACCTCCTCAACCAACCACCCCCCCCCCTACGCAATATATCTTGCTATTTTTTGTTTTCCCAGCATCTAAAGAACCCCCTAATTACTGTACAAAAAGAGGAGAGCTGAGGATTGCATAATTTTGTAGTAAATGGAGAGCGAGCTCTTGTAAACAAATACCACGCTTTCATTTTATATAACCCAACTTACTTTCCTATTTTTCCATAAACTCTACATAACACGACAGTCTCCTGATTCAATCTACCCAGGTGAATTGATTGGCAACACGAATGTGATATAGCCAAGCACAACTAAGAGGGGGACCCAGCAGCTGCAATATAGAGTAAAAGTTAGAAGAGGTTGGATAGTAGAAAGGAAAAAAGGAAGCGGTATAAGGCAAGTGTAGCTACTGGAGGGGTCATAGGCAAGCGGGAAAAGAAAAAAAAACCACTCCTGTAATGCCTACCGTGCACTGATGGCAGGCACTACAGCCCTAAGGTAAATTTAACCACGTGATATTAAGGGTTGGCCAAAATAAGCATACACAGAAACGAGGACTTCTTTTGACAGCCATGTTTGCATACTGCTAATATTTCATCTGTAGCCTACAACTCAGGGCAAGCCTAATAAAATACATCTTCACAAAACGAAGCATTAAAGACATTAGTAATGATTAAAATAAAAACTTCAGGAAATGAGTTCTGTTTCCCCTGTCCATTTTTACCGAACCTCAAAATAATAGGATGGATACAAAGCACTAAGATTAAATTCTCCTCGCTCTTCCAGTCTTATATTTCACAATAGTCTTCCCATTGTAATGACAGTTGTTAGATTGCCACGCAATTTGCATGCACCCTTCAAACACCGTCTAACACATCAGGGAGTTAGTTCTATAAACGGATCCATCGGAAGTCCAGAGGTATTGCCCTGCATTCTTCAATTATAAGAATCCGCAAATCGTCACCCTCATAAACTAACCGCCTAAGTCATTTTCTCCACTTGTTGGAAATAAAAAAAAACCTTCTCATTTCCTAATTCTTTATATCATTGTATTGAGCTTCAATTAACAAATTCTAATTCACAAATTCTTCTGTTAAGAATTTGTGAATTGAAGATCAAGAAAATTATATAAGGAATTAGGAAATGAGAAGGTTTTTTTTTTTTTTAATTTCCCAACAAATGGAGAAAATGACTTAGGCAGTTAGTTTATGCGGGTAACGAAATGCAACTGTTCTGAAATCATTGCTCTGAAGCTACAACCCCTCCTCCAGAAGACTACCATCATTACTCATTAATTTAATTTCTTCGTTTAAATAAGACCATTGATTTCCATGGTACATTTCTGTTGCTTTGAGGCCGCTGCTCTCCCGTCTTTCTCATCTCCGAAATAGCACCAGAGTGTACTAAAGCCTCCCGCTTGTCTAATATAATTAAGTCTTCCCAATAACCCTTGGGATGAACTATAATATAAAAAAACGATATCCTTAACATGGCTTCAAATTCCCGTCTTTAGAGACTATCACCAAGTCCCACAAACGAACCAAGGTTCACCCTCTCCCTCCCGCATGGCACCCCAAACCTTAGGGGGAAGGGGGATGGAGGCTTTCCGCCAAACAGCACCAAGACATCCCCGAGTTTTGCGCTGTAATTATCGCCGGCGGTATCATCATTTATCGTCTATTTTCTGCACCTCGCCCACGGAGACTTCTGTAATAGTGACGTTTCGTTAAATGCTTCGGAGCCTCCGGGAGGATCACTCGTTCAATTTCCTTTGCAAGTTTCCAATGTGTATGTCTGTGTTGTCTCTCTGCATCATTGGATATTATCATCACCACAATCATCCACCAATAATTCTTTTTGGCGTTCGCTACTTCCTCTCATTACCTTATTATTCGACCAGAAACACAGGAAACATATAACCTGCTCCACTCTTATGGTAACAGTAGATGATAGAACAGAACACTTGGCAGAACAAGAAAACAAAAACATTACAACCATCTTTAAAGACTCTCTCTCTCTCTCTCTCTCTCTCTCTCTCTCTCATACACACAATGCGACTCCAATATATCAAATGCTTATATGATGACGTGATCCCTAAGAAATTAATAACAGTAAACCCCGTGAGGAATGTAATTGATAAGAAAGATGTGTGTGTGTGTGTGTGTGTGTGTGTGTTGACACCAGTATTCCCTTGTCTTTGATGTACTTATGCTGATTGGAAGCAACGATAGCTACCAACTGCATGCATTTAGGAGAGAGTTGCAAGTTCACATTTGCCGGAGGACCCCGGAGTCACTTATCATTCTTATCTAGACTATCTTTATCGAGCTCTCTCAGTTCCAATTCTTCCCCTTATACACCAGAGAGAGAGAGAGAGAGAGAGAGAGAGAGAGAGAGAGAGAGAGAGAGAGAGAGAGAGAGAGAGATACTTCCATTCTTACGAGTCGTAGGAGAGAAGTTGTGGTTAACTTCCAATAACAGCATAGAATAGTCGACATCCGCTGTTTAATAGAAAGGAAGGACTTGTAATGAAGATCCTAATTCATTCGATATATTATTCATTCATTTGGCAGAACAGCCTTACCTTCAACGACGCGTCATTCAAGAAACGCAGCAGAAGGTGGATGTAAGATTCTATTTAATGAGAAGGGAAAATGGTTCGATGAAGGCAGAATCCCTCTTCCAAACACTGTCAAGGACACAAATGGTCTGGGCTTTCCAAGTGGACCGAGATGTTTACATCCTTCATAAAATAGCCGAATAATTGTACAAAAACAACCTCTATATAAAGCCCCAAAAATACTTATATTATTATTGGAAAAGCAGAATACTAAAAGTGCAAGTGTTCCAACAGGGAAAGCTGTCCACCATACTCTTCCAATTTAAATAATCTCAATATGCCCCTGCAAATAGAAGATTCTCTCTCTCTCTCTCTCTCTCTCTCTCTCTCTCTCTCTCTCTCTCTCTCTCTCTCTCTCTCTCTCCAACACAGAACGAGATCCACTTCACGATCCCGTAATACCTGTTTATCAAAAGGTTGACGATTGGATGTGGAGAATGACGAGGAAGAGGGGGGGGGGGGAAGAGAAACGATGGATATAAGATGAGGATGGAAGTACCAAAGAAGACAAACAGGGAAAAGAAAGATTAAAGAGGACAATGATGGGTACGATGCAAGTGCGATGAAGCCGTGGGAATCGACGAATTGAGAAGGGCAATAGGGGAGCAAGGAGACATACGAGGGCGGGGTGAGGCACACCAAGTGGGTGGGGGAGGGGTATCATGATTGAGTGTTGGAGACAGGGATGGTAGCGAGACTTGAGGAAAAAGAGCAAAGGAAGAAACGCAAGAGACGTTCGAGTTCTGATAACAATAACGAGTAGACGGATTCAAGCTCAATACAAGACGGACAGTCTAAGGATCTTAAATCATCAATTACAGAGTCTCATCCTATTTCAGGATATCAAACAGATGCGATGCATTACAATTAAATTATACTAGTTAATGAAAGCAAATTTAAAGAAATCCGTAGCATATCAAATGCATAATTATTATTAGGAAAAGAGGGGAAATAATCTTGTGTGGAAATAGAGATATCCGCAAAACGTTGCAGGTAATTTGTCATACAGAGAGAGAGAGAGAGAGAGAGAGAGAGAGAGAGAGAGAGAGAGAGAGAGAGACTAAAATATGTGCAAAGATTTGTTGTGACCTAATTAGTATGAGCAGCACTCCTGTCTATCCATTAGGTCCTTAACGCAGCTAAGTCGTCCTTCTACATTTGCTTGAAATTTCTCTCATCATCAGCATGAAGACGCATACGAACATGCAATATGTAAAGGCAAAAAAGAGTTCTCTTCACTTCTCTGACATTTTAACCTGACTCCTTGATTTGCGTCACTATATACCCAATCGTAAATAAATGCTCTCTCTCTCTCTCTCTCTCTCTCTCTCTCTCTCTCTCTCTCTCTCTCTCTCTCTCTCTCTCTCTCTCTCTCTCTCTCGATAAACATCTTACAAAGAGAGTAATTTCAAAGAGGCATTCTGCCTGGCCATCTTAAGCATGGCCGTTTCATCTCCAGGAGTAAGTCTGCTCTCACTGGAGAGGCTCCTCTGTTGGACGATCGCATGCATAATGCATGATGACAAGTCAAGCGACTGCTTCTCCATCCACATCTGAACAAGCAGCATTGTCATATGATGGACCATGACCGAGTCATCAACTCGCCACAAATTAAACGAACTTCACAAATTTCCTTCGTGCAGTTGACAGGCGTTTTACATAGGTTTCATTTAGCATCTTATACAATTGATACAGAAATAGTGAATAGCAAGAGGCACATGTTTCACATTAAGCATCCTTCCATCAATCAGACAGACTCTAAATATCTGGCATAACTAACTCCCAATCAAGGTTCACGAGAGAGAGAGAGAGAGAGAGAGAGAGAGAGAGAGAGAGAGAGAGAGAGAGAGATGTGCATTAAACAATTTCGTCAAGAATAGTGGAACAAATAACTTTTTGTATTATTAGTCTCTTAAAATCAAAACTCGATGAGAGAGATAAAAACATAAATGAAATTTCACCACGGCTATAAATCTGAAAGAGAGATTATCAATGACTATTATCATCATTGCTTTCATTATTATGCACACCCAATCCTTTACAAAAGAGATATTGAAAATGTTCTTAAATGCAATAAGAGGATTTTACACCATATTCATCAACATGAATTTAATAATAACTTCCAAGAAAAAATTAAACGCTCAACAAAGTTACTCTTCGCTACCTTTTGTTGCAATATCGAAAATTAATAATTAATAGTGGCCAGTCACACTAAGTCAGTAGAAGTATAAACCTATTAATTTTCAAGAAAAATACAGAATTAGAAGAGAGAGAGAGAGAGAGAGAGAGAGAGAGAGAGAGAGAGAGAGAGAGAGAGAGAGAGAGAGAAAGAGAGAGAGAGAGAGAGAGAATTTAAAAACTAATTTGACGTTAATTTACGTATAAATAAAATATAAGTTCTGATACTAGCTGAATAATAATAATAATAATAATAATAATAATAATAATAATAATAATAATAATAATCTACGCTAATTATCAATCTCGAGTGACACTCAAAACTGAAATCTGTTATAAAAAATGAAAATCGCAAACTGTGAGGAAATAAAACCACTATTCTTCTAAGACAAATGATAAGTTACGCCATAATAAAGTCAATGGGAGGGTCCAAGAAATAGAATTATAATGGGATGATAAATGGTGCAAGGTGTGTATTAGCATAGGGAGAGGAACCAGGAAAGAACAGAGGGGTGTAAAGGAGAAGGGGGAACGGGGAGGGCAGAGATGGGGGCAGAACGGGGATTCGGATGGGCGAAGATGAAACTGAAGGGGGGGGGGGGAGGAGAGGGGGGGGGGGGAGGAAGCACAGAGCCACTCGCATGTCTCAGGGTACTAAGGAACAGAGGAAGCGAATAGTGTCAAGGTGAGAGAGAGAGAGAGAGAGAGAGAGAGAGAGAGAGAGAGAGAGATACGTTGTTTTCCGTGCTAGCTTTAAAATGGAATTGGACGTTTGCACAACGTCATTAAAGAATCAAACTGAAGGGAGGGAGACGCCTTCCATCAGACGGATGTAAATCACAAGACCATTCGGAGACTACGATCTTCATCAGGCCTTTTTCGATATAACGTCAGGATCTGGATGGTAATCGTCGTCGGGGGAGAGATCTTCCATCCAAGGTCTATAGAATAATATTCTATAGACCTTGTTTCATCTGTGTTAAATTTATATATTATTCCATATCTAATTCTTTCTTCCCAATAATTAGGTTCCAATCAATCATACAGTGGTTTTTACTAAATGAAGGGGAATCAAGCATACCTTCAAAAAGTAATTAACGTGAGTACAATAGCTTTTTGGACACCAAGGATAAAATCGCCAAATCCACACGCAAATTTGGGCCTTTCACTGCTAAGATGCATGTTAATAAATGAACTGACTGATTGACCGAATCAAAACAACAACCGTTTTTCCGAAGACAATTACCCAAAAACCAAAACTAAACAAAATTCACGCCACCATTAAATATTGTAACTCCGTTCTTTCCTGGAGCATTTTAGATCGTATTCAAATTTTTTTTTATCATTCATAAAAAATTAAATATAATCAGTTTTTTTCTTTTTCATCTTTTAGTGCCCGATCAAAAAGTTTTATATAACTATAAGCAAACAAATTCTTAATGAACTAATGGGAATAATAATGGCTGATAGTAAAACATTTACTTTCAAGTATTTTTCCTTACACTAATAGAAACTAATCCTTTGGAAATTTCAAATGAATCCATGAACGTCTGTAAGCACTGAGCAGAATTACTAAAACGGTCAAATGATCATCTTCAGTGTGTGCGCGATCGAACAGTTGAGCTTACATTACCAATTTACTAAAGAAAATTTCTCCAAACACACACACACATTATATATATATATATATATATATATATATATATATATATATATATATATATATATATATATATATATATATATATATATATATATATATATATATATATATATATATATATATATATATATATATATATATATATATATATCTCTAAAGGCGCAAAAATATTTAACAACGGAAAAACCAAAGGTAAATTTGTAATCCAAAGCTAATTGCTTAGAAATTCGTACTCAATCTGAAGCAGGATGGGACTTGGTGATTTATCAGTAATTATCTGGCCCTTTTCCTCTTCCCTTCCCACCTGCTACACAACTTTGGGTCTAATGATTGATGTAGCCTTTTGTGTAGATTGAAAATTATCTTTGAATCATAATACGTAGACAAATTATTCTTTCATTATAAGACTTTTCCTATTTGAAGAGGCACCGCAGGTACGATAATATCGGGTTTTCAGTAACTCCATAAGTGAGGCTGCCGTAATAGACACATATATACATGTATATATATGTATGTATATATATATATATATATATATATGTATATATATATATATATATATATATATATATATATATATACTGTATATTACTCCTTATTTTCTTTTGTTCAAATAAACCACAAATACCTTTTGATACCGAATTCTTTTTGCAACATGATCACAGACCCATGATAAGTACTTCTGCCCAGTCAAACATTCGAATAGAAGTTGCACGTAGAAGTAAAGGTAAATAGGCTAGTTGAACTAAACCATACAGCCAGTCTTTGTGGCTGGATCATCGAAGTCAACTACTTGCCTTCATTTCTATTCGGCGCTAAGGTTCGAATTCTTGGCCAGGCAAAGTACTTATCATGAACGACAATAAAGTTCCTAAGGGTCTGTGATCACATGGCAGAGTGAATTCGATATTAAAATGTATATGTGGTTGATTGTGATTGAATATACATACATATATATATATATATATATATATATATATATATATATATATATATATATATATATATATATATACGTCCACTATTAATGTATAATGTCTTGGTAACGTCTAGAAATCGAAGTCATCTCTCCGGACAAACTTAGCTCCAGTTAGGTTTCAAGTTAAATGAAAGATGCATTACGTTTTTCTATGTAATAATCGGTGTCAATGTGTGTTTCGAATAACTTTACACGATTCTTCGTCTGGACTACATTGGTTGAACGATGGAATTAAACTTTAATATAGTCTATTTCAAAAAAAAAAAAAAAAAAAAAAAAAAAAAAAAATTCTATATTAATAGACAAGTACTATAAATGAAAATTCAAACAATGCTGTCCTAACAATGAATAACGTAAAAAAAAAATATTCGAGACACGTGTTGACACCAAATATTAATGGAAAACGTAGAGGTAGAGTCCGTGTAATCCTGAAACTTCGTTGGAACTCAATTTGCCCAGAGAGACGTTGTCTTCAATACTTGTAGCCACTAAGACATCATAATACTGTGTATATATATCTATCTATCTATTTATCTATCTATCGATATATACACATACACATACACACACACACACACACACACACACACACACACACATATATATATATATATATATATATGCTGTACATAGGGAGACATGGATATACAGATGATCACTCACTCGTCTGTATATATACATTTTCTCATATACTTACATGAGAGAGAGAGAGAGAGAGAGAGAGAGAGAGAGAGAGAGAGAGAGAGAGAGAGAGAGAGAGACCAGGTGTGCCATTGTCTAACAGGTGCTGTAATTAGTACGGCAGGAGTTCCTCTGCTAGAGGAAGTTTGGATGCTTCTCGCAAAATGTCCCACAAAGTGATGGCAAGTTAACTAAAGGAGACCTAGACAGTCAAAATTTTTGCTCAATACTTATAACGTCAATATCATTTTCCGTTCATAAAATTCTTTTATGCTATATCTGGTTATTGCGTAAACTGTTTAATCATTCTAAGAAGAGCTTGTTAAGGCTCCTCTTCCGCTTATAAATTACATACATGAGCCTCACATACACCATGACTTCCTCGTAAATGAATCTCTCTTCTGAAAGCGCTTTTCCTCGTAACAGCTGAGGTATATAATTCAGACACCTGCATAAAATTAACTACACAATACACCGCGATGAAAACATTTCCAGTGTTCAGTAATTAGCAAATCAAACATACCCAACGGTACTATTTTCCATATCTTCAAATTCACAGCAACAACGACTTTAGACTTGTCGACGAGCAGGTACCTGGCTTTCTTACCAGATTAACGGTTCTGAGCTTCAGAATGGTGTGTGTCGTCCTTAGGATGGAAATCTGCTGTTTCAACCCTACATATTTAATCCTCGTTACACAGCCAAGCAAAAGTGATCAGTAAAAATGAAAGGCAAAGCTGACAAATAACAGCTTACCAAAGCTCGAACAAGACAAGGAGATGGAATCAAAGACCGAAAGAAAACTGCAATAGATAAAAGATCGCAAAGGAAGGCGAGAAAGGCTTCAAAGAGGAGAAGGGAGAGGGGAAGGGGATGGATAGTGTACAGGGTGTGGAAGGGCGGGACAGTACGTACAGCGATCTTAATGCACACACGGCAATTATTACACCCCACAGTCCAAAACCCACACCGGCCCCCCTCACAACCACAACTCTCAGGCGTGTATTATAATCTTCCACCATATGGCAAACATCCCCTCCCCCACCATGACACAAAGCCCCTTACCACAACACACACTAATTTACATCATATGCTTAACGTCGAACATCTTCTATAATGATTGACGGATGACGAGTAACGCCATCGCATTGCTCGCCGGTAGAGAGGGAAAATGCTAATCAACTTGGCAGAGTGGGAGTTCAGTCCAGAAAGATAAACTGTATTGTTTAAGGTCTAACTTGGTGTGTGTATTCCTCTGGTATGTGACAATACCTAAAATTTATAGTGATCTTCTCTCGTTTCACCAAAGGACAAATTTACAGGACATGAAACCCATGTCCAATGCCATGAACACAAGTGACCAACATAGATATAAGATTATCTTAGGTTTGGGTGGGAATTAACCTTTCCCCCTAAAAATATTATTTTATTGCCCACATTGATGATGTTTTATCACAATTTTGCAATATATGGTATCCCAAACCAACACAACACACTGCCCTATCAGGGGCTCGATACTGCTAACACTGCCTTCCCACGAAACTAACCTAAAAATATCAATTCGCCACCACCCCATCCTTTCAACAACCACACCTGTATTATCAGGAAATAAGGACAGCTACAAACTTCTAATTGACAACTTATGAAACAAACTTATGAAGACTTATAATCACATCATCCAAAAACCAAACTATATGAAATTAGCCAAGACACAGCACTTGCCATGAAAAAAATTCTCTACCACCTCACCTCGTGCATTGAACGACGCAAACATGATGCGCAAGTGCGTACTAAAGGGAACCTTTCGTGCACAAGATCAAGGCCTGCAACAAGAGGTCAACATTTCTACCTTTGTATGTCACCAACCCGAGTTTATGCTTTTAGTGATAAAGTGATTTAATATATGTGAGGAGGTCCAGAAAATTCATGCCATTATGGCTATTAAACACACACACACACACACACACACACACACACAATTTTCCCGCTTAGTAGTTGGTGGGGCTCGCTCCAAGTGTTAAGTTCGTGGTCCTCAGCAAGAGATTTTGAATGAGGTTTTTCTTTCTTCACCCCTAGTAGTTGTAACCCATCATGAAAAAGAAGTTTAATAAGGCTGAGAGGAATAAAATCAAGAACGCTTGCGCTAAATTGCGTATTATGACGGGTAGGGGAGAAAAAAAGTAAGAGTGAAGGATACGACCGAATGACATCAGGGGAAGAATGGATAGCGAGGGCAGAAAAGCAGTAGTTGTTTCTTCCGCTCTCATAGATTGACGTAGTGGCTGTTCACCACCAATGGATCGCTACGCACGGATGACGGCGGTCGAGGCGTTGCAATTCGCAAACCGCCATCTCGCAAGGTAATAGGCCCCTTAAGTAACCATAACTATCGTTTCTCATTCGGGCCTCTCAAATGCATTCTCTTCCGTCACTAAATAAATGTAAATACACAACAACATAACTGAATTATAACAACCGCTTTAATTTTCTAACCTTATACAATGACCCTATCTTGTAAGTTTGCGTTATTACATGCAGACGCATTAAATTAAATTGAACCTATTTGCTTGCGCTACTGAGACACTAACCTTAAAGTTCCTTAATATGGATGCAGATATCGGCTGTTACAAAAAATCAGACTTGTCGCTGTTTAAAATATTCATAATTACTTACATGCAAATACACGCGATTGAATGATAAATACCCGTTCACATTATGTAACATACGCACAAGATGGATTCAAATCCAAAACAGTTCAATAGCTATAGCCTCTGTGGGCCCAATTTACATAATAACAATCATAAAAACACTAAGTTGTCATCTGTAAAAGACCCCATAATAATATGCCGTCTACCTATACAAGCTACTGATACCAAGTTCATTCATACTAATTTTTCCTGTTGGAGACCTTGGGCTTATAGCATCCTGCTTTTCCAACTAGTGTTGTAGCTTAGCTAGTAATAATAATGATGTGTTCAATATTTGTGTAAATTTTCTCAAAATGTACTTCAGTATCTGAATGATCATTTTATAGTACGGACAATCAAAAGGCTTACAATTAAAGTTCTCAAGGTTAAAAAAAAAATCTTATTTCCTTTCATTCAAAGGATGAAGTTACTCTTAAATTGAGTAAACAACAGCGATTTTCAGTACAGAATTAGCGAGGTACTGCAATTATAACATTTAGGCAAAGAGGAATCCTGATTGGCATACAACTAAATTACTGTATGTATAACTCAGTCCGCGATTACACCTGCCGCATTAAGGTGCAGTTATATAAGATTCACTAAAAGTTATAAGGAATAAACTGGAGAGAAATTTATGGCCTTCAAAGTTGAAGAGCGCAAGTCTGGGCAAAAGGGCCAGGAAAAAAAAATTACCTTTTTTACAACAATAACGGCATTAATTTAGCGTGAATAATGCTTAACTATTCAAATATCTCCATTCTGCTTCTAAGCGGTTGTCATATTATTTCTTGTCATCCTTTCATAGAACTAACCCCCCATAACATGACATGCACAAACCACGTCAAGCCTTATTAGAAAAGTTCACAAATGATGAAAGCATAATTTAGACCTTTAACACTCACATTACCATGATGAAAAGGGTAGACCAAATGCGAGGAGCGCCATGTGCCCAAACGTCGTTCCACACTTCCCCTTTTTTTCCCTTCCTTTTTTTATCCTTCCTCCTCCGGATTGGAACATCCATCCTTCCCTCCCGGTTCCCATCCCCCTCCCTCCCTTATTTTGAGAGGGGCGCTTACATGACCGGACAATAGGAATAAACCTCAGTGACAACAAATGACAACAAACCCTCCCCTCGGCTCCCCTCCAAATGACAACATCTACACCCCTCATCGGCCTGCGATGACAATGGGGATTGCTCCTCGCCCTTTTATAATGGAAACTAATGGTAACAAATAGACACTCACCCGTTCTACAAATGACAAGATGGTCCACATCATCGCTTCCAAATATAAACACTCGGAAAGAGACCTTCCCCTCATTTGTTCTCAACTTTTCCCCTCTCTATCACTAGTTGTCGTCGGGGAAAAAATCAGAGGACGTAGATGGCAAAAAGTGTGGGATGCTGAATTTAAAAGATATACAGTGAATGATCGAAGCCAATTCCGCGCAATGCGCTCTTTCTACTAGAATAAGAAAATTGGGGACTAACATATTCCCAAAGCTTATTAAACAAAAAGCCGGAATGGCTAACCTCGTCAACTTTTACCCAGCAAATCCCAATAAGCAGACGAAAGACCACAAACAGCCAGACATTAATGTAATTTTGAAACCGACAATAGCAGGCCAACCAAATATTCTATCATAAAATATAGAAGACATATGGCGGAAGATGCGGAAACAACACTAAAAACATTCTGTGGTGTAACAACATCCTTACCGTCATAAATATCTCTCAGGAACAAATTACAAAAAAAAAACCCCAATGAATGACCCCCAGTATAATTGTCCATAACTTCCGATTGAGGCCAAATTCTTTTCAGGGTACAGACTTAAGACATCGCTACTTCTAAGACGATCGGACATAAGGATAAATAAACTCCACGACACCATCCTCACAGAACTTATAATCCTAACAAACATCATTTTGGTCAACTGCAGCTAATTCCCAGCATACTGTCACTCAGAGGCCATCATAAAAATATCAATCTGCCTTCCACGTTCACTTCTTTCATCCCTCGCTAGTACTATGAACTTCCAAGTGTTATTAGTCAGCACACCTGCTGAGAACATTTGTGGAAGAAAATAGATAAAATACAGTTGCATAAAAGCGTGGATATTGTATAAAGTAATTATCCTGTTTGATTTGTCTAAATAAAATTTTAGTTTTAACTTTTCCTAATAAACAGGGAATGACTAAAAATATTTCAATTCAAAATGATGTAAATCCACTGCCTCCTAGTCACAGTCTAATGATCTCCGATCACCCATCCAATCCCTTCATCACACAGATAGACAAAAAAGGCCGAGCTAATCAACAACCTTTGACACCAAATGCATGTGCACGTAAAAATGAAGCAGGTACATCTGTCCACAGTAAAAGGTTAGTCTATCGATGCAAAGTAATCCCCCTGGACGTCTGACAGAAAAAGACGCGGCAAACGTTTCTCTTTTGCATTCAAGAGCAAAAGCGTCCAAAATAAAAATCAAACAGAAAGAAACAAAAGGTGCTAAATAAAGATCGCCTTTTTAGATGAAAGTGATTCTAAAGCGCACCTGGGAAAATTCTCGGGTATTTACAAGGGCGGCTAAAAATTGAGAGATTTCATAACAAATACGAGGCCCAAATTAACGACTGATAAAATTCCAAACATACCTTAAAACAAACGTCGAAAACAAAAGCCTCGCAGAGCGTGAGGAAAAAAAAAAAAAAGAGCGTAACAGGAGTCAGGACGCCCACAAGTCAATAGAAAGGCCGTTTTTATGACGGCGTTGGGCTGATTGATGTGTCCGATACCTGTGTGCCGCCGGCCCTCTAAAATCGTTATGAACACCACAAATACGTGTCCGCTCAGACCCACAACAAAACTCTTCCTCCTCATCCTCCTGCATCTCCACAAGCAACACATGTACCGACAACACAGGGGACGGAAGGGGGGGGGGGGGGGGGCAAGTAAGGGATGCAGATTAGGGAGAAACTTGAAAAAGACAAGACAAATATCAGCGATTTTCTTGTAACATGATTGACAGTAGCTTAGTTGATGAAATGATTTTTCTTTTTACATAATCAAAAAAAGATGCCTGGTTTCTAAAGGCGACGCATGATGAATATTTCAGGTAAAAAGGAGCGCAATCGAATTTTCAATAAACGACCAACCGAAGACATACGTACGAGAGAAGTATTTGACCTGAAATCGTCCATTTCCCTTCCAAAATAGAATTTACTTTCCAGCAAAACGGTAAATGATAAAAGGAAATGCATGCCTGAATGCATGCCCACAGGGATCCCCACTTGGGATGAGTTGGAGGGGGAAATGGGTGGGTAGTGGGGTGTGACCTCTGGACAAGGGAACTACAAATGCTTTCCTGAAAAGCATTTTAAATCATGCTCAACAAAGCATTAAAACGGAGACACAGCCCCTCTGCAAATCCGTGAGGCCACCCAGGCGAAATGAGCGTGCAGCCCGACGAATACAACCTTTTATGTCCTACCAGCAGACGACCTGATCATTTGGAGCCAGCCTGTCGCCTTCATTTACGCTACGATGATGTTTTCTACAAATTACAAAAGCTGTCCCTTGCCAATGACGCTTTGCACTAATTACTTTTCGGTCGATTTCACATATTCTGCTTACAAATCAATGGCTTTCGTCCGTCCTGTTTCAATATCGTTTACATCAAATTTTGGATATTTCATACAACTGGTGAATTATATCTAAATTACGTCTAAAGTATGACTGAAAATTACAAACACGTATGAATTGTATAAAATCACGATTCAGTTGGTTCAAGAGAGGCGCACATGTACTAGTTTTGATTCCTGATGATATCAGTGGAGGGGCCTTCCCGAACCATATAAGTAGCAGGGCACCCTAATGTCTGCCCGATTTGATATCAGAGATAACTTCAACAAATCAGATAAGTAAGAGACCATACTTTGCAGTTAACGGAACAGCTCGGTGATCAGGAATAGTAATCACGTGTTAAAAACTGAACAACATTTTTTATATTCAATGTAATACAGCCGTGAACAATAATGCATTCGAGTTAGCATGTAAATTTACATTATATATATATATATATATATATATATATATATACATATATATATATATATATATATATATATATATATATGTGTGTGTGTGTGTGTGTGTGTGTGTAATACGGTCTTAGTAGCTAGTTATCACGGTAATAATTGGATGATAAGTTCCTGTCTCCTATGGACCAACCCTAAACAGCATGGATTCGAATACCGGTTGAGGTAGACATATTTAGCTTGATGCATTTCTTGGAGTATGTTCTATTCCCCAGGCAAGGTGAATTCGACATTAATGAGCTATTGGTGACTTAGTATTTGGATGTACAAATTTTCATTGTGCATTTTTTTTTTTTGATAAATACCATCTATAACAACGTTACATATAGTTAGTACAAAAACACTACTTTTGCACTTCGTACTAGGAATTACAGAAACCAGCTATAAAACAAAAATCAACGTAATAAAACGATAACATGGAAATACATGGACGAGGTCGAATGGAATTTCATAGAAAAAAAATCTTTACAATAAATGAGCAAGTGTGTAGGAGTATTTAGAAGCAATTCCTACTAAAATCTCTTGTACTATTCATTATAAGATAAATCGTAAATGGATGATAGATGTCCACTTTCATTATCATTTCAAGGCCTTCTGAAATTGGAAACATTTTCAAAGATTCTTATGAAAATTAGATTACGTAATTAAAAATTTAACAAAATCTTCACACTCAAGAGATCCCGTTATATAAAGGGGAAACAGAGCACATTACATTCTACAATACTACTAACCCAACCCTATATTCTAACACTGGCTTCTTTGCCTTCACACCTACTGTGTGTATGGATGGAGGGTCGGTCCCAAAGTATGTTTCCTTTATGTACATCCTACATACACTTCAACGTACCTTCATCCAACACTTCTTATGTTTTTTTCGTGGAGTCCCGCTCCTTCCCCTGACACCCTTTTACCTTAACCCGCAGTGTCCATCAGCGTGGCCTCTTTCTTTCTTTCTTCCTTTCTTTCAATATTTGGTCCCCTCGGTGCAACCTTTCCCTCCGCTCTTCCGCTTGCCCTCCCAGGCTTCCTGTTCCCCTTCCTGTTCCCCTCCTGTTGACAAGGGCGTGTGTGTGTCAATGGCGGTAATCCAGTGACAGCATCAATTTGATCACTGATACGTTCAATTGATACGAAGCTGAGGGGAGGGGAGGGGAGGGGAACGGAAGGGAGGGGAGAGAAGGGGGAGGCAAAAGACTGGGAACTGCTCCTGGGTACTAATGCTACTCCTTCTACCACTAAAGCTACATGTGTCAGTGGGAAGGGGAGGGGAGGTTGGTGAGGATATAGGTGGCTAGGTGATGAGGGATAGAGGATAGGTGAAGTGAACAAGGACGAACAAACCCAATTATTCAGAGGGAGATGGGACCACTCCAGATCAGGGTGATGACCCCCCTCTATAAAAAGGGGTTAGAAAGTACGACGAGGAAAAGAGGGGAGATTAAAGAAAGGAAGCGCGGCAAAAATGAGGCACAGAAAAGATTGATAAAAGGGGAGAACAGGGGAACGAAAATTAAATACACGTCTGCCACCCTATACATAATGAAAAGAGCAGATGCAAAAGCTAATATCACAGCACGACAACCCCATCATGATCCTTTCCTCAACCAAAAGAAATCCGTCGGGGAGGGATTCAGCTTTTCCATCTACTCAAAATACACGATTTCTGAAATCATTACTTATGCCCCATAGAATACTCATTTCAAATGGATTTTCTTTGCAAGAAAACTTCAGCATTCAGAGGAATTATCACTGATGAAAATAATCAAGAGACTGCATATGTCAAAACTAATATCTGCATTAATACATTATACTAAAAAATTTAAGCTTTGACATATCTCAGAAAGCTTGAAGTTTATCAAAACCAATTTGAAGCCACTGGCCAACTTCAAAGGGATCAAATGTATACATACTCTCTCTGGATTAATATATGAGGCCGTCTAAAAATACACGTAACAAAAATCCAAAATGCATCAATGATAACAGAAGCAGATCTGATATAATTATACAGAATAGACGTCTATAGTTATGACTACTGTCTTACTAGATTGTAACGAACCAAATTCCAGACGAGGGCGCAGCAGTTATATAACTAGAGTTCAGTGACAAATCGGGCATTAAAAAAAAAGAATTATTTACCTTATGGTTAGCCAAGTGTTAGGAGGCTAGCAACTTCCCCAAGATAGGATAGACAGAATATAGTGAGAAAGATAATACGCCCACCCATATATATATATATATATATATATATATACATATATATATTCATGTGTATATATACACATATATACACACAAAATGGGCAAAGCACAACGGAACTTGTAATACGCAATGCAAACAAGCTACAACAAAAAATCATGAGATTATGCAACGTAAATTTTATAAAATTGTATCAGTCCTCTTGAAGATGTTCGAAAAAATCTAATGAGGATTTACAATTTAAGTTTCTCCAAATGATAAATTTTCGCTATTTACACACACAATATATATACAGCATATATATATATATATATATATATATATATATATATATATATATATATATATATATATATATATACACATATATATATATATAATTATATATGGTACTCTGGTATGTTACTCTACGTTCAAAGTAAATAGAGAATGTCTTGGTGTCGTTCAAAGATCGAAGGTAATTTCTCTCTGGACGGACTGTCCTCCTTATAGTTTTTAGAACAACATGGAAAATTAGCTTCGAAGTTTCCATATATTTGTGTATCAAATTTTCAAAACCAAAGCTTTTATATTAAAGTGTAATTCCATCACAAAATGTAGTCCTGAAGAATGTTCACGAAGTGAATCGAAACACGTATCGACACCATATAATAACTGGAGAAACTTAAATGCATTTTCCATGTTATTCTGAAAATTATCTGGAGGACAGGCCATCCGGAAAGATATTATCTTCAATCTTTGAACGCCCCCAAGACATTGTCTATTCATTATATATATATATATATATATATATATATATATATATATATATATATATATATATATATATATATATATATATATATATATATAGAGAGAGAGAGAGAGAGAGAGAGAGAGAGAGAGAGAGAGAGAGAGAGAGAGAGAGAGAGAGAGAGAGAGAGTAGATGGAGATGGTTTGGGCATGCTCTTCGCACTCCCCAAGAGAGATTAGTTCACCAAACTTTCAACTGAACTACACAAGGCACTAGAAGAGTTGGAAGACCCGGCTTACATGGCTAAGGACTATGAAGCGTGAAATAAATGATGAATGGAGTAGTATTGATTTAAAAGCTCAAGATGGAGACGACTGGCTAATTCTAAATGAGGCCCTTTGGGTCAATAGGCGTAAGAAGAGATGATGATGATGACATATGCGTTAGGAAGAAAAACGGCATAATAGAAGAGGCGAAAAAAATTTAAAGCAATGTTGTTTTCGTGAAACCTCTTTATCTTATAAGTAGACCCAGAGTGCAAACTAAAGAAAAAGAAAGCAATTGTGAAACGGGTACTTTTGCTCTCAGGAGCAAGAATAATAAAATCTCCATTGAAACGAAGGATCTGAAGGTCGAAGCCACTATCTGATAAGGCACTGGATAAGGATAACTCCCATTCGATTAATTTAAGCAAGGGTTCTCGAATCATGGGATATGTCGTCTTTCACTCCCCATTATATTTTCAATATTGTATGCTTCACGCAAAATAAAAGAATTACTTTCTCTCTCTCTCTCTCTCTCTCTCTCTCTCTCTCTCTCTCTCTCTCTCTCTCATATTTATTAGACGAAATAATCTGACATCTCTGAAATATGTAATAACTATTAATTGTATATATCCTCATTTAAGACATTTCAATTTGATAGAAAAATAGCGTACATCAGTGTCACCTTTTCCAAGCATCACAGAAATAATAATAATAATAATAATAATAATAATAATAATTATAATGATAATAATAATAATTTTAATAATAATAGTAATTTTAATAATAATAATAATAATAATAATAATAATAATAATATAAACGACGTCTTAATTTTTTAAGAAATGCAGATAATTTGATAATTTAGTTATTATTATTATTATTAGTAGTAGTAGTAGTATTATTACTATTTGCTAGGCTATAACCCTAGGTGGAAAAGCATTATGCTATAAGCACAGGGGAAAAATAAAATATTTCAAGAACAGCAACAACATTAAAATAAATACCTTCTATAAAAAACTATAAAAACTTTAAAAAAACAAGGCGAAGAGAAATAAGATAGAATAGTGTGCCCGAGTGTACCCTCAAGCAAGAGAACTCTAACCCAAGACAGTGGAAGGCCATGGTACAGAGGCTATGGCACTACCCAAGACAAGAGAACAATGGTTTGAATTTGGAGTGTCCTTCTCCTGGAAGAGCTTCTTACCATAGCTAAAGAGTCTCTTCTACCCTTAACAAGAGCAAAGTGGCCACTGAACAATTACAGTGCAGTAGTTAACCCCTTAGGTGAAGAAGAATTGTTTGGTAATCTTAGTGTTGTCAGGTGTGTAAGGACAAAGGAGAATATTTAAAGAATAGGCCAGACTATTCGATGTGTGTGTAGGCAAATGGAAAATGAACAGTAACCAGAGAGGAGGGTCCAATGTAGTACTGTTTAGCCAGTCAAATGACCCAATATCTCTCTAACGGTAGCATCTCCACGGGTGGCTGGTGCACTGGCCAACCTATTACCTATCAATTTATATGTAACGTGTACCGTGATCACCCTAACATTGCTCCGGAAACCTAATGAAAAACCTCCTTTTCTGACAGGACGTTGATCTTTCATGTCTGCCTATTGTTTTGGAGGAATCTGAACTTGACTAACTAACTGCTATCTGTAGTGTCGTGCCGAGGAGCGAGCGCAGTGCACATATACCAAAGCAAACGACTCATCAGTATTACTATCTATCGTATCCCTCATGACTAGTGCAGCAGTCACTGCTTACATATATTTCTGGACTAACTCTTGCTTTCGGTGAGACGCTTGACGGCCATGCTGTTATTCTTTGGTCATTTGGGTAGATAGAAGTTATGGGTCCGTATAAATCTAGCTCTGGTTATAGTAAGAAATTTACGTATAAATCTGAAGGTTGAGGGAAAATGATACACTTGCTAAAAACACTTTAATACTTATTGTTATTTCTATTATTTTCATCTCATAAAGCTAACACTACCTTTGAAAATAGAACATTATGACAGTAAAAAATATTATTATTTGCTAATAGCTGATGTTGGATTGCAATTTAATGCAGTTGTGATATATATATGTGTATGTATATATATATATATATATATATATATACATTATATATATACAGTATATATATTTATATATATAATGTATATATATATATATATATATATATACTTTCTTTTTCTTGTCATCAATGTTAAGACAGTCCTGCAGGTTGGAAGTAAGACGAGATTTAAGAAAAAAAAACTTCGTAAAATTGAATATTCCCAGGGTGAAATTGTTCAAGAGTGACCAACATGTGGTGGGTTTTTTTCATAGTGTACAATCTGGATCTCTTATTTGGATCGGGGTATAGGAATGTTGGCGCAATACACCAAATCGTTCCGATAAGAAAGCTAACAATTTCATAAAGGGACTTTATCCACCCTTCAAATTATAAGGGCCGTTCCATTTGTGCATATTTAAAGGTGCTCTTTTTAAATTTTGCGTCAGGCGGATGAAGTAAAAAAAAAAAATTGCAATTAGGGAAGTCACTATTTATTAAAGTAAGAAAAACTTATAAATCAATTTGATGATGCCAAAAATTCCGGAGATAACTGAATTCTTTCCTGATTCCTTTTCATTTATAAACCAGAGTGTCATACAAACAAAATTGTTACGATTTGCAAGTCATCTTTTACGAAGCCCAACATTCGAAAAATTTAAACGGCAAGACAATATATTCCCTTTCGTCCCTTCTATATAAAAATAATTAAGGTCCACGGAATCTAACTTTAAATTCTACGAATCATCGGTGTTAGCTGACATTCATTCCTTGGTAAATACATACTTCTTTGTCGTAAGTACCTAAGCAATGAACTATAATATGTAAATGTAGATAAGAGTAAAACCAAAATTTCAGAAGAATCCTCTGATAGTGTTGTTCCTTAAGAGATTAAAGCGTAAAATATTTCTAGCCAAATGAAACCTTACTAAAGCACCCATACAAATATCAAGGGATAGAATAAGTTGAGGCGATCTAACTCAACCTCGCACTTACAAAATTTCTAAGACTGACTATTAATGTTTTTACTGAAAAAACTAACACAAGCGTAAAAACGAGCACAACTTTAAACTACTGTATGCTAAGTATTTAATTACACGTGATCAACAAACTAGCCAATGTTTAACAATACCTAAAAAACATGGGATATACAGTAGTCTGGCAATATACGTTACAAGTACCTGATACCAAAGAAAGATCACAGATATATAAAACCAGAATTACTATTATAGTTGTCTTACACCTGAAAAAAAGTGGACACTGTACATCAGAAATGTCTTAGGTTTTATACACGCACACACACACACAAACACACACACACACACACACACATATATATATATATATATATATATATATATATATATATATATATATATATAAGTATATATTTATATGTGCATATGTGTTATATTAACTTTATGAACTTTACACAAAATACCAGCTGGAATAGTCTATATATGCAGTCTGGAAAAACTTTATCTCCTAAATCATTCAAAACATTCCTAGAAGATTTTAAGATTTCAATTGGAAAAATGTATTAATTAAAATTAAGGGGGAGTAATACCTTAACAACTTAATATTTGCAGATGACATAGTTCTATTTGGTGAATCATGGGAGGAATTGCATACGGTGATTGAAGATTTGAATTGAAAGATCACAAATGTAAGACTGAAAATTAATATGAGTAAAACTAAGATAATAACCAGTGAATTTGCATACAAGAAATAAGGGTTATGGACGAACCTGTAGAGATTTTATGAATATACATAGACTACTTAGGACAGTAAGTGTTTCCTCTGGGAATAACACTGAAATTGAAAGAAGGATGAGTATGGAATGGAGAGCTTTTGGTAAACAAAATAAGATTGCGAAAATTAAAATGCTCATTTCTCTAAAAAGAAAATCCTTTAATCATGTGGTCCTATCATTATTAACTTATGCATCAGAGAAGAAGAGCCTTGCTAAAGCCTTAAAACATAAGGTAATTATAACTCAAAGAGGTATGGAAAGAATAATGATGGGAATTACACTCATAGACAGTAAAAGAGTAACATGGATAAGAGAGCAAACTACGGTAGAGGATATTCTAACATGTAAGGAAAAGAAATGGACAAAGAAAGGGAATGTAATGAATAACAGAATGGGTCCTTAGAAATTGCCCAAGAAGCAAGGGAAGGAAAATGAGGACGATGAATTGGCGAACTAAAAAAATTTACGGAAATAGACTGCCATAGAATGACATATCTTAGGCCTTCGTCTTACAGTGAACTTGCATAAAGGGGGAATGGCAAATAAAGCTATATAAAACATAGCAAAGCAAATAAAAACCCAACTAATAATTATTTTCAAATTGAAGCCAAAGATGGGCCAGCCACACAAGAAATAAAGTGGAATATGAAATCGTTTGAGAGAGACGAGTGTGCTTTTCCCCAGTTCTTTATTCGCCCAAAATCTTGATAAATTCTTTACGCTCTTGATAAAACACTAGAGGGTATAACAAACACCTCTCTCTCTCTCTCTCTCTCTCTCTCTCTCTCTCTCTCTCTCTCTCTCTCTCTCTCTCTCTCTCTCTCTCTCATCATATCGTTCGCATAGAAGTCAGCGTGGAGGAAGGGAACGTGACATAGAGACATACAAATGAACTTTGACACAAGGTTTTTTTGGTGAGCAAGCATGAACTTAGACCTTTATAGAGTAAAAGGCCCATTAGAGAAGAGGCAAGCCTAAAGGTTAAACATATTCAAAGTAATGTGAAGACAAAGAAAGGCCGGGATGGGCCCACAATAGAAACGGATATCTACACCGTGGCACGAAACAGGGGACAGTAATGTGCTGTAAACCTCAACTAAGCACAGTAAGTTCTATACCAACGGACATTCACATACAAAAGGGCGCGTGCGCCCGCAAATGATCCAGAAGAAGAATAAACGATATGTCTCTCCTTGTGTGAGCAATTACACACTCATATTTTGGACCTTCATGAGAGGCGATGCTTGTATCACAACACCTATCTTACATGATATTACGAAATTAGCGTATACTTAAATAATCTATATCATGTATATTTCTCCTTGTATACTACTTCACTTACAAACATACACATGAGCGCGCACATAAATATCATACATCGAAGTCTGTTTAATCCTTTTAATCATTGATATATTACATACATATTTCTAGTTTTCATATACCACATAAGCATAATAATAATAATAATAATAACAATAATAATAATAATAATAATAATAATAATAATAATAACGGAAGTGGTACCGCTCCAAACAAATAAGTTAAAAACACATCAAAAGTGTGATTTTATTTACGAACACTGAAACAAACGATAAGCAGCAAGTACTGAATAAAGCTAACGCCCGATAATAAAACAATAATACCTATCTAATCATTCATAATAGTCATATCAAACTAAGAAACAACGTTCAACAACAACAGGGAGATTTTCAACTAACAGAACCACTACGAATAAACTAAGATCCTCAGCAGGTGCCAATCAAGATCTACCACAGGTTCAATACAAGTTCTGAAATCAGACCCTTTTACAACATGAGGAGAAAAATACAGTACTAATATTTTTGGTAAAAGAGGTCGGTGTAAACATCAAATTTGGTACAAGTTACTTCAATAACTAGAAAAAAAGTTGTCAAATAAAAAAAAACCCATTTCGATAATAAAATGGAATAGAGCAAACGTACCTAAGTTTCCACTAACATGAAGGGAAGAAATTAGTAGCAGATCTCAGGCAAAAGAACAAAATTATTCAAACTTGAACCTACAAAGATACGCACAGCACAAATACATGTCCATACTCGGGTTTATAACGTGTACAATATGGCTTGAGTTCTTGAGTAAACATATACCTGTTGTAAACTCGTACACATGCACAATCGCATTAAATTAATAGAAACATGTATGTATTGTTTCCTAACATATGAAATTTGTAATATATATACTCAGGGCTTAAGCCTTGGTATTTTTTTGCATTGGCTTTAAAAAACGAAATAATGTTTAAAAATAAAAACTTACTTCTAAAATGCCACTTTGGAAAAACATTACCTCTAAATTCGAACTTATAGTAAAAAAGATGCCACAATGATTTTCAGCATCCATAATTATGAATTAAATCCCTATTTATAAATTCATTTTTAAATGCCTTAAGGGACATGAAAGATTTCACTGCAAGACCTGTTCAACGAGTTTCTATAGGAACCACCTGACACGCAGTGTGATTTCCATTTTGCATAAACCTATATTTACACTAAGGAACAATCGGATCTGCTCCATTTAGAACTATAAATGAAATAATATTATCTCAGGATAAACTAATACAAAAATATGTTAACATTTACTTACAAAAGTAGCCAAATTGACTGCTGAAAACATAAGCAGAAATCGAGATCACTGCTTAGTGAGGTCCCTATCATCCAATTGACAAACGATATCGCCGCAGATGAATCCATAAAACATGAAGCATCTGATAGTCCTTAAATGGCTGATATAAGTATACCCAAAAAAGGAGTGAAACAGAAATGAAAAATGGAAAGGTGAGCATCAGGAAGCGTCATTTTGTGCCACCTGGCACTGTTAACGAAGCATGTCACCCACCACGGCAGACTGGTCTCATTTTAAAACTATTGCCACTCGACAATTACCCTTTTAGAGAAGACTTTAATTACTGGATTCTGAGCAAAGGAAAAAATGGCCACGCGAGCACTTGCAGTCTTCCCTCGCAATCAACAAAGCATTTTCTGACCATTTAATCAATCATCGCCCTCTACGGACCGACGTTAAAATCAACGACACTCAAACAAAATTCGGAAATTAATTCCATGCACACTGAAAGGAACCTAAATTTTTTAACGAAATCAAATGAGCAACATTTTACGACCATCCAAAAACTCAAGTAAACCAGGTAATGGATTACAATCAACAACAGCTGAAAGATACCATAAGACACACGATATTTCCCCGGGTCACAAAACACGAACACAAAACCAAACACATTTTACGCCCACGATAGTTTCCTTTCCATCCAGACGACCAAGTACAGTAGGAACAGGGGCAAACACAGAAATAGCAGCATCAAGACAAGCTCTCTCTCTCTCTCTCTCTCTCTCTCTCTCTCTCTCTGGCCACGCTGCCCGCTCCAACCTTTGATATGTTAATGCTATCTCGCACAACACTTCAAACCAATTTCATCATGGCTCATGGATAAAGAGGAAAAAAGTTCATTCGATAATTTGGAAGAGAGCACGACGAGCATCCTGACGAACAGCTGTTGGAAGGTGTATGATGGGGGGAGGGGTGTTAAAAGATGAGAATAATGGAGGTAAAGTGATAACTTATTTTGAGAGAGAGAGAGAGAGAGAGAGAGAGAGAGAGAGAGAGAGCTGGAACAACAACAACGCTTCAGATGAGGATGAAAATGTAGATGAAAGCTTTGAAATAAGATGAAAGTAATCCTTCTAGGAACACAAAGGCAGGAAGGAAGCAACAGCGTGTTTTTAATGGTTTTCTATGAAAACAGACCTCAAAGCGAAGGACGACGGATGTGCAAATGTGGTGATCCCGATGAGATGGAACTGAATTAGCATTTACAATTCATTGCATAACCATTAGTGGTACTCTCAATAGGGCAGTCGTCCTTTCACTTTCGTAACTACGGAAACAAGTTTAGTCAAAGTCATCGTGAATAATCGCATATTCTACGCCATATCCCGATAATATATATAATAGAAAGTCACCAGATGCTGTGACAATATTCTAATTTTATTCGTATACCTATGAATATTATATCATAGAAGGCCCAATTACACATGTCACGGCATCCATCGAGATATCATATATACCTACACAGATATCAGGACATTACCCATGATAACGTACATAAAAAAACATCTGTAGGAATGACCTAAGTAAGTATTCAGTTATAATACTCGCACATATTACGACAATGTAAAAAATTATATACAGCAAAAGAGAAATTACAAAAAGCTGAAAATTACCCACCCAAATCGGGATTTTGGGACTAAATGACTGTGATTAAATTACCTTAGCTTTCGATTACTTGTCGTCCTTTTGAAATCACAACGCCTTTATGGCGCTGTAAAGATATCTTTTAGAAAATATAGCATTATGATATATGAGTTCTTTTTAAAGGCTCTGAAATTAGTTCTATAAAAATATATACCGTACTGCATTAAAATCTCTCTCTCTCTCTCTCTCTCTCTCTCTCTCTCTCTCTCTCTCTCTCTCTCTCTCTCTCTCTCTCGAGTACCGACTATGAAAACCCCAAAAACATGAACATTCATCGATAGGAGTTTGATCTGACTAAAATGCAAGCAATCTATAAAATAATTAATGTAGTTTAATGTCTATAGTAAAATACAACTAATTAGCATAACCATAAAAAAGTTAGAATTCTTCACAAGATAGAATTCTCTTTATTCTTGTCACTGTAAGATACAAAAACCCTCCATGAAAATCCTGACCGGTTCAAACAATGTCCTCAAAATAGTCTAACGCGATCAGGATTCATATATTGTTTTAATTATTTCTAAATGATATACATATACATGTATACCCACACTCACATTACATACAGTATATATATATATATATATATATATATATATAAGCTGTTGGATTATACCAAACATATTTCTACAAAAAAAAAGTTATTTGATCGAATTCTGATTTTGCGGGATTGAGGACTAAGACAAATGAAAAAGATGGCCCGATGCTAGCGAGTGAGCATCGTGGAGCGATTCCTTATAATGCGTGTAGCAAATGCCATGAAAACAACTGCGACTCTTTGCGAGTCTTCTTGATGGCATTTGTGGTGAGCGGTTACTAATTACGCCTCATTAAGTAGAGGTAGTTAGTAAACAATTTGTGCGAGGGGCTGCAACTACCATCATTAGCGCTAATAGTCGCACTGACGGTACTCATCAAGACTAGAATAATTTGTCAACACATCCGCCCACCCCAATACGTCTTCACTAATGCACTCTGCCCGTAACACAATTACCCACCTGCCAGTAAACAAACCCCTCGTAAAAGCAGCTAATAACAATTACAGCGGCCACGTTCCCAAGCCTTCCCTTACTACCAAACATTCTGCAAGAAACGACGAGATATAATATTGCCCATGACATTCCATTTGAATTGCATTGAATTTATGGCTTTAGGCTAAATGGCCCATCACTGGGCCTATAGGAGCATTCAATGCCAACACTGCTGCTGGTACCCATTTGATACATACATAATCGCCAGCACATTCTAGAGAGACGCCACCAACAACTCGCTTTCGTTTCCTCTCCTTTCGGATGATGATTACATGTAATTGTGGTCATCCAAAACAAAGATCCGTCTTGATAAGCATGACCGCCCACACAGACAACTATTCCTGTACAATCAAGTACAAGACTTCCCACAGGCGCCCTAACCATTCAATGAGTCACACAATGCAAAACATACTACTAACCAGCTGGACATACAACACCATACGAAACTCTCACATTCCTATAAAAAACGAATAAGGAATATTCAACCAACAATCCACAAAGGAATTCCTAGATGTCAGATCAACACCTATGCAGAAATAAAACGTTGCAATCTACGATAAATGTATTAAAAAAATTTAATACCACGACATAGATGTACTTACTAATAATTACCGTCAATCTTTTTCATTTTTTTTCTTGAGTTATACAAGACTCCTGTATACAAAATTTGGATGTTCGAATAAAAAAAAAAAAAAAACAATATTTTACTCTAAGGGCTGCTTCCCTGGTCCTATCACACAGGAGAACCCCGCATGCCATTGGACATATAAGATCTGTTTATCGTATGCATTCTTAGGCATTTGGCGTATCACACACCGTACTTCATGTTTATTGTCAAATCCACATTATGGAAGCACTTAGAAAACAAGGATGTCTTCAGTTTCTTCAACGCTAAACTTTTAAAACTAACTATGCAACCTGCATGCATAACCATGAATATGAAATTGCTAATGAATGTGGAATTAAAAATTCAACACCAACGTGATCTTCGAGAATAACACCGAGAAAAGGGAACGGAAAGTGGAAATAAAGTCGTCATTGGATAAAGCAATTAACAGTAAAAACGAGAGAGAGAGAGAGAGAGAGAGAGAGAGAGAGAGAGAGAGAGAGAGAGCACGTGGCATGTACAAAAGGCCATGATGAGAAAGCCGTTTTTTACCTCGTCGGTGTGTTTGGTCGGAGTCGGGATTACGTGCACCGTACAATGCACACTCTCTCATCAACAAATACTGTTCTTAATGCTACAAATACTGATCTTCGCTCTCGACAAACCCTCTCCACAATGTTCCCCATGTATCCAAAACTTACCACCTTCAGCATAAATGTACAGGATACAACAACGGACAGTACAGTAATTCCTCGCATTAGATCAAAATGAAAGAAACTTGGAATTAAAGCAACCAAAGTAAACAAAAGGTAACTTAATTGAAAGATAAAAGACTCCAAAGTGAAAAATTCAAGGTCATTAGGTATATGACAACATTATAGCCACACGAAATACTTCATTGCCCGATTACTTACTTCTTTTCATACTAAAAAAAAAATACTGTAAAATTAAGCAATACTAGACAAACCGGAAGGTTGACGTGGATAGCTGCTAAAGTTCTGTCTAGGACGGGGATTTGTCATTTCTACATAACGCTGACTTTTAATGAGTACCGATTCCATTTTCATTTTTATAATTACTGTATATGAACACTATAACTAGAAAAAAAATGACCTGAATTATTAATTTTCTAGCAATTTAGGAAAAAAACAAATATTGCAAATAGTTTATTCTTTGTACACTTATCTTGCAAGAAATTTTGCTGTTGAAACTGGCATGATATGTAGTTTCTGAGCTGTAATATACCATAATTGTACTGAGAGGCTTATTTTAAATCTCACTGTAAATAGTGCAGTCAATATCTATAAAATGTCCATCACGAACGTTTCTAGCTTTGAGATGTATGAATTACCATGATACACAGCTATGAAAGCAATTGTCAAAATAATTCTTATATTTTTCTCAACAAAATATGGGTAGGTCACTTATTAAGAAAATTATCCAAAAACAGTAACAAATCTGAGCATATACGAATAATTAATGTATGTAACAAGAACACCGAGTATTGATTGAAATAGCAATCTGACTACTGCCACTGTTACATCACTTAATTCTATTAGAAGACTGTAATACAACTATGAATGGTTTCATAATGCACAAAGAAATAGAAAAATACAATTCTCGTCATACACACATTACCGTAACTATATTCCTCGTAATGAAAACAATAGGATACATTAACGCGGAAAAGTTACTCAAAGAATCATGTAAATGTACCATCTCATACTGATACAACTTATCGCATGAAAAATAAACACTCACGCCAACAAATAGATCTTAAAGGACAAAAGTAGTAATAGCAAATTCGAATATCACAGCATGGCTTGCACGTCAAACACACAATTCAGCACCACTCATTATGCATCATAAATACTACATAAAACAGAAAACACTTCAACCACTCCAAGTAACGATTTATAACATTGCTCTTGATTACGGCGATTGTAGGGAACATTAATTCGGTGATTATGAATAGACAGTTTTTGCCATCATGACCTTCATGTATTTCTTAATTACTTCTCGGTATTTTACTACATTTATCAGATCTCCAAGCTCAAGTACATGAGAGACTTCACTATATACAATACAAATTTAAACAAATACAGGAGAATTCATATCAAATAATTATGGGACAAATAGGCAACGCTTCAAGACTACATCTTAAAACTAACGGCAACGAGAGAGAGAGAGAGAGAGAGAGAGAGAGAGAGAGAGAGATAAAGACATGGGGAAAAGACAAGTTGATAATAATGAAAGGAAATGAGCATTAAATGCAAACCGACTAATATCAAGCAGATTATACTTCCATTAAGAATTTTATCCCAGGAAATGAAAGGATTGACAGGGGCTAACCTGGTTTTCGAAAGGAGGGATGACCTCCAAAAGTATAAACTAGAAAAGAGGAAGACACGCGTCAACTACTCACCTGTAAAACGAGAAAAATGACAATACTAGTGGGTTTGTGGACCGCCTGGAGAGAACCATGCGGCCCTTCACTGTAACATGATAATGATAAATGAGGTGGCAGCTATTACCCCACTTCACTTACACACATCAAAACTATTCAAGCCATCTACCCCCAACCACACTATCACGCACTATTAATTCCATTCTACACCATCCCCACCACCGCAACGCACAACATACTATCCACATCGTCAAAAAATATTCTCACGAGCAAGCAAGAATCCACGGACTCTTCTCTTCAAATATTTTGGTGGCATAATGCAACAAATATATATATATATATATATATATATATATATATATATATATATATATATATATATATATAGGTTCTCATAATAAGTTATCAGTAAAATCACATAAATAAAAAAAAACTTGAACAAATCAATCATTGAAGAATAACGTCATAAAGCAGAGAGTAAAGATCAAAATAGAAAGTATGTTTTGGAACGGCTAAAATCCCAAATGGAAACAGTTGTGTGATTTGAAACCAGGAAAATGAAAAGGGAACGTAATGATAATCATGGGAACAAAACAGGTAAAGACTCTTAGAAACTGTTAATGACCTTAAAGGAGGCAACAGTTGTTGCATGTACCCAGAGAGAGAGAGAGAGAGAGAGAGAGAGAGAGAGAGAGAGAGAGAGAGAGAGAGAGAGAGATTATCTTTTTATGGCTAATACTAAAAATGCAATATTCATCATCACACTCAATATAAAAATGAACGAAAACCTTACAAATCATGACTCAAATTATTTTTACATAAAAATCCACAGGGTTTAGTATTAAATATATAAACCAGCTCTGGAATCTTCAGAAAAATAAATAAATTCAACTTTGTCATTGTTTTACTGAGCATGGGAAATAAGCTATGTCACCAATCATATACCAAGATTTTCCGTTATGTCAGTACGAAAAGAAACTAAATTGTCTCTATTTGTTTGTCTGACAACAGAAATTGACATAGATTTTAGACAAGGGACCGAGTTGGCTAAAGGCCTACTCCATCTTAACCAACACCAATCACGGAAACAAACACAATTTTAAGACAGAAATGCCACCCTATCATATTCTTCTCTGATAAGATATAAAGATAAGAATTCATAAGTCCCCACTCCCTTAAAACTATCATTCTCTACTATATTCTAAAATTACTACTAATAAATCGAATCTGTGCCCGAATGACAATGTATACAAAATCTAAATAACTCTTTACAATTGTTAACTTAATCAGTGAGGCAAAAGCAGTTGTGACAAATGATTTAATGCGAGCTCAAACTAAATATGCATTACTTAATAATAAAAAAAAATAACTATCATCATAATTGTTATTATAACTTATTATCATTATTCCCAATGTCATAACAACGAAAATGTATCCATAAAAAGTCTGCCATCCCTGGCTGTGAGGCATTCATTCAAACAAAGAGCATCCGTGAATCGGCTGCACAAATGTCTTAGCCAAAAGCCTCTTTACACACCTGGCAAATACCTTCTTTTCCCAACAGGGCGCTAAGTAAGGGATAATCATCACAGGACCAGGATTAAGTCAGGGCGACGTAGACAATGACCAGGATTACGAGTATTGTCCAAGTGCCCCTGATTCCAATTAAAGGAGGTCGTGTTTAATGACCCATAGACAACCCTAATCTTTTCTACCTGACAGAAACAGTAAATCACTTGGATGGAGGACTTGTAGTAAAATTATCTATTCAAGCCAATCTTCCATTTCAGTATAACAATTTCTTTACAAAAATAAGAATAATCAGCATTATAAAAAGTTAATAATATAAAAATTACCAAAGTGCTTAAACATTATGAAGTGCAAGTGCAAAATTATAATTACGTAATGAAGCATATGAATAACGTTGGTAAAGGGTCCGAAGGAGCCAAAAGAATAGGTACATGTACCAATCCCCATCAAGGCGATAATTAACAAACAATACCCGACTGAACCACACTCAAAATCACTCGCCCATCGGACGAAAGCACAACATACGAGGCCCACTGGAAAGGCGATAATCTAATCTAGGTGATGTGTTTCCATGATGAGAATATCGTTGGACATCGTATGCTGATGCTCTTGGATTCCTGCACAAAAGTTTTTGCAGGATATAAAGAATGAGATGCGAGAGGAAGACAGAGAGAATTAGAAAGGGGAGGGGGAGGGCTCAATGAAATCGACTGGAAGACGGCGTTCGGTTGATGGCTCAGAAGACGGCAAGAGGGAAACCGCGCAGGTGATTAGCGTAATTAGTTTCCTGAGAGCCGGGACTAATCAAGAGAAGGTGTATCCTGGAATTAATTAGGGAGTATCATGAGGGGACGGATTTACGCATGCTCACCATCACCCAGGTAAATGCAGATAGAAATTTCACCTTGTTAGGCGCTCATGGTTGCGTGTTCGAAAAAAACCAAGTTGTGACAGATATGAGGCCTTCATAATTGGTAGAACACCAATCTTTAAAAGAGATTTTCCCTGCTTATTGACTCCAAGAAAGTTAAGCTATCAATGATAGACATACGAAAACGACCGAAAACAGATTTAAGTATTGTCACAGTAAATGCATCCACAGAGTTTACGACGAAGATTAAAGTATTGCCACTGTAAATGTATAAACAAGGCTTACGCCTAAACAGCGCACGAAGATTAGTATACAATACTCGGTACCATGAACAACACATTGCAATAATAATAATAATAATAATAATAACAACAACAACGATAATAATAATAATTTCTGCAGATGTTAACACCATTGAAATAAAAACTGAAAAACAATAACATTTACAAAACATCAATGCAGCTAAAACAATAAAAAGTAGCATCATAGTCAAAAAGAGACTGCGTCGTATACGAATTTCATTGGCCGAGCAGTGGGCGTAGAAAGTGGGTCTAGAGAGATATATAACCTGGGACAGCTGGTGGCAAAGAAGGCCACGTCCTGACATAGTGGGCTGGGCATCTGGTAAGAGGAGATACGATGATGTGTGACCTAACAACCCTAAGACAGCTGGCCAATATACAGTAGTGGGACGAGAGAAGACACAAGAGAGGATGGATATGATGGACGATCGACAATACGACAAGATCTACAAACCAACAAGTGGTCCCGAGGGGAGTGAAGATTGGAAGATGGATTATAATCACTCATTTTATTCAATAGAACTCCAGATATAAATACAATTTACAAAAGACGAAGGCAATATGAAAAAACCAGAGCGACTAAATGACATTTTAATCCGATCGGAATAAAGGAAATGCTGTATCAAGAACCGTGTACACAAAGATAGATATATATATATATATATATATATGAGATCACTAACATTCGTGATTTTAAGCAATGTAAATATCAACAATTTATCATAAATGAATTTCCAGTGGATATAACATCCTGCTTTTCCAATTCGGGTTGTAGCTTAGCAAGTAATAATAATAATAATAATACATTCACACAGGCAGAATTTTTATATTAAAATACCATTGCGGTTGATATCTACGCATACACATACTATATATATATATATATATATATTACACAAAATCCAACATTTTGAAGGGAATTATTTTATGAATAAAGTTTCTTCATATAAACTTCCAGTGTATTGAAATATTACACGATCTTTACTCCAATTAGCGATAACAATCAAGTTATTAGTAGACACAAGTACAAATGCATACAGTATATCAGAGGAACTACTTAATATAAATAGGGTGCATCTTTCCATACAAATTTATATTACGTTAACATCGAAGTCCGCAAAACTGGCCAAATGCCCAGAGGAGATCCAAGGATAATCTCTTCACAGATTGGAAATATCGCAAACGTAAGAATCTGCCGAACAATGTTTATAGAGATACCGACAACGGCCAGCTCAT
>NC_090751.1:71056969-71061969 GCF_036898095.1 Palaemon carinicauda
GGAACATGCAATGCATTATACCTTGGGAGTCCAAGAAAAATCAAGATTTCGAAAAGAACAAACTCAACAGGGAGATTACAAGGTCGTGCCTTTAAGCCTAAAATTAATACTATAGGAAACCGGAGGATACTGTTTTTGGTAAATGTTGGATTTACCCTAAATTTGCCCTAAATCTATGAATTTGAGGCATACCGAAAAGCAATGGGACCAGGGAGGTTATTCAGCGGCCATTTATTGTAGAACTAGTAAAAGTTAAGAAGCTGAACAGCAAGATGGAAGGAGGAAACAGGAACGAAGTCTTAAAGGCTAAAAAATAGAGGACACTAAAAAGACCTTAGGGGTAAATGTTGCGTATCTGTGAGTGATTGTCCTATGAAAATTAAAAGGCACTCGTCTGCGCTTGTGCATGCGTATGCATCAGAAGCTGCTGCAACACACCAGTTGAGCAAGGAGACGAATCAGCTGGCAGTCGTTACTTGTAGAAGCAACGTGTACCTTTCATCAGCTTGGTAATTAAGGCCGACTTTATGTTACCCGCGATCACCACACACTGATAAGCCGAGAGATTTACTTGGCTCAGCCTACGCTCACAACGTACGTTCGTACGTACGCACACACTTTCTCTCAAACCCCTTGTCAAACAAGTAATTTTTTGTCTCGTGAACCTTCAATGCGATTTCTGAAACCTTTAATTCAGTGTCAATGTCGGGAATTTGCATTACCTATGAAGCTGATAAAGAATGGAAATGAACATAATCGAGCTCAACATTTCTTCTACAAGTTGAGGTAAGAAATGCTGTGATATTTCTGATATGACAAATGTGTCATAGGTCACAAAGTGTGTCACATTTACTTTGAAAGTCATTCATACATATTTTACAGGAAGTACTTTCTACTCCTGCAGTGCTCTCGCATATGGAAGAAACCACAACATACAATTCTATTTCATTTTACTAAATAAAATATATAAGATACCGAATTACAAATTGGAGAAGGAAATACCTAGACTTTAATACACGAATATAGGCACACGAACCTCCTAACGATCTACAGCACAGCAATTTAAGACGAAACTCTTTAAAGATCACCCATTGCCCTTCCCCAAAAGGTCATGAAAAATAAATGACAAAACGATTTACGCAAATTTTAGAGATGGTGAAAAATAAATGGCAAGCTGACTTACGAAAATTTCATGACGATGAAAGATTGTGAGCAAGATGCTTTGAAACCTCCTCTAAATGAGATGAAACTAGCATCTCTACTGTATATAATCGCTTGGTCAACCTTAAAGATGACACCAATTTAGATGTTTTCCTTTTTTACTTTAGTTTCTGCACAGTATAAAACCGTTTAGAAAAAAAAAAAATAAAAACCACACCAAAAACATTCCTAATACGCTGCATTTGGAATAACCTACACTGCACAAAAAAATAAAACCATAACGAAGTCACGGTAAAAACTTTTCAAAATTGCTGTTAGAACAAAACCAGTCAATCTCTATTAATATCCTTAAGTTTTTTTTTTCTAAGTAAAACAATGTTTTAGACATTCGTATGTCACTGCATTTGGAAAACAACAATAATTCCATGTATATTTATTTCTTACCAAACCAAGTCCCATCAGAGTAATTTTCTAACATTATTCAGTTGTACAAAAATAAAAAAATGTGTATAAACATTTCTAAATAAAACAACCCTCTATAAAAACTGATAACATAAGTCTACGTTAAAGTCTCTCGTTGCAAAAATCTCTAAAACTACTAACAAAACATTGCCAGAAAGCAATCCCTACAAACCTTTCACCTAAGCGAATCCTCTAATTATTTCTAACACGCCGTAGAAGAACCATAACCCAAAGTCCCCAATAAAATTTTCTAATAAAAATCACTGTACTGGGACAAAAATCAAAATTATCAACACCCACAACGTTTTCAAGCAAAACCGTTTCGTCGATTAAAATGTCAAATTCGCTGCATTTGAAGTAGCTTCATAAACATTATAAAACTTGCAATTAGGCTAAAAAACCGGAAACGCAATATATATATATATATATATATATATATATATATATATATATATATATATATATATATATATATATATATATATATACACACACAAACACCAGAATACCCATAAAAATTCCAACGCACCGTATCTGGCCCAAAACAAATAGTTCCACCGTATTCACTTACAATCAAAAAGGAAATTCTACGCATAATAATTTTAATCCTGAGCTAAATTCTTTAATCATAACATTTTAAATATTAAATCTGAACCAATTTACCAAGATTTTCACGGTGATGAGATCATACACCGAGAATGTCAATAAAGAATTACGTAAACATCTTACATATCTCGGGAAAATATACTTGATGTGTGTTGGTTGATGTTCTTTGAAAAGAATCATTTATGCTACAAAGACACCTTCAAGACATTCAGTATTAGGAAACAATCATTCAAATAAACGATTCACCCGTAAAAATGTTGGACGAGGAAATAGGAACAGCAACAGCAGCAAAAATAAGGAGGGGGAAAGGGAGAGGAAGGTAAAACTTAAAAGCAGACGACAGCAGATTAAAAGGCAAAATATCATGTGAGAACCACTACAACAACTTATAAACTATGAAAAGGATGAAACACTCACAATACCTGAATATAGGAGAAGCAACAAAAATGAACAGAATAATCGCCAAGAATAGGAGGAGGAGGAGGAGGAGGAGGAGGAGGAGGAGGAGGAGGAGGAGGAGGAGGAGGAGGAAGAGGAGGAGGAGGAGGGTAGAGTTAGCATTAATAGTAATAGTAGTAGGAAAGCCCACCAGGTACGGGGTATATACACATCCACGGCGGAAGCAGGAGTAGAGGGAGAACTCAGGAATGGAGGACTGGAAGGGAGAGGGGGTCTCACAGGGGGAAGAGATGGAGGCAGTCGGTGGCGGTGACAAGGCGACTATTGATTTACATGTTGCAGGGGCTTTTGCATGCAACCAACGCCGTCATTCCCGTCGGAGCGCCGTTGCACAGACCACCGGGCGACAACAACGTGGCGCCAAGCTTCTGATGGGACTCAAATCATGAAAACATCGCCCTCAATATTCCTATTCTAAGAATAATGTCAAATAGTGGTCCGTTGGAAATTATACATACATGCCATTACCTGGGGGTGGGGGAGTGCCTCCGTCAGAAGAGCACAATGAATGGCAAGGTAACCAGTGTGCCTCAGAGAGAGAGAGAGAGAGAGGAGAGAGAGGAGAGAGAGAGGGAGAGAGAGAGAGAGAGAGAGGAGAGAGGAGAGAGAGCCTTGACAAAGAAAACGGATTCGACAACATCAACATTACATCTGGGCAAGTACGCACGGGCATACATATACAAGAACGGAGACAAATGTTGCAATTTTAGGCCATTCAAATGTCTTAATAATCACACAAAAACATAAAACAGAAAAAAATCCTCCCATATTAGAAAATACTGATGAAAGTTGATACTGCATCAACTATGAAAATAAACTTTCTTTGCATATCCATACTATTAGCTTGTGAATATGGAAATTAAATTCAGTTAATTCATCTACCAAATTGCAAAACAATGAGTAAAAATCTAAATATGAGCAAAAAAAAAAATACAAATTAAAAAAGGAATAGACACTTGACATCAAATGTGAGCTTTGTGATAGTCTATGATGGTTACAGAAAAACCTAACTGTTAATTGGCATACACACTTACACGTATGTCATGGTAGGTATACAAGTAAAATATAAATAAAATTATGATCAAGAAAAATTGTTTTAAAAAACATAGAATATTAATGCTCTTTTTTCAATTCAACAAAATGAGTTTCAGTGTATCTACCTAAAAGAAGACTGGAACAGCTAAAAAAAAACTTATAAAAGTACAATATAGTAAACAAGCAATATCAACCGTCCCTTGCTTAAGCAAAAGAAAGAAAAGTGCACGGCAAAAGCAGCTCCTACAATTTCTGATTCAGGAATGCTTCAATTAACAACGGGAGGAAATAGTCGATGTTATGTTGAAGGTTTCGATACGAGACCCAGAAAATACTAGAATATATACCCTGCATCGAACTACATTAATAATTTTCTCGAATTACAATTAAGGCAAAATCTTGGTGTACTAATTGTGGTGTGGGAAAGGTAAAGCCACCGGTACTACACGCAGAATATATATCGACTGACTTAATGCACATTCTTCCACTTACTTGACATGCCATCTCCTCTTACCTACTATATTCTAGCTGGTACTGAAATTGCAACACCAGATCGTGCACATGAAAACTTGGGTTAGAAATCAAGAAAATTATGATAAATCATATTGCGGTAAGTATTCTCCCCCGGGTTCTTATCTCATACAATTAGGAATGCAAAGATGGAGGAATAAAGAATACCCACATGGAAAAAAATAAAAGCTAGTAAATTTTATGATCGTCAAGTGTGCTTCCAATTGCAAAACAATCAAATGGAAGTATGCTCTAAAATGCTTTCGAAAACAGGCTAACTATATTTATATCAAAGCTGACATGGCATTAGAAATACATTTTTTTCACAAAGAATGGCATTAGAAATAAATTTTTTCACAAAAAATTCAAAACCATTAAAAAAACATAAAACAAACACACATGTTTGACAACTTTCATCATCACTGTCACTTTAAAAAAAAAAAAAAAAATCAAAATTATATTATTCCCATAAACCTATGTTAAGGTAGACGCCGTCTAAAAGTGTACATACAAAATAATGTCAAGATTATAATGTAGAGTGCACATACCAAAAGCAGAATTATAGCACAACCGACCTATCAAAGTTCAAGGGCCACTAATTGAACAAAGACCATGTTCCACAGCTTTATAAAAAATAAAAGTGTTCAAAAGTTCTAAAATACTCTTTAGTACATTTCACAATTTAAATTTCATGATATTAGGATATAAACTTTAACATCATTAATGCGCCCTAAAACTTAACACGCAGTAATCTAAGGATAAGCCAC
>NC_090751.1:71066969-71081969 GCF_036898095.1 Palaemon carinicauda
CAAAGTTGGAGGGAGGTTATGTTTTCGTTCCTGATTTTTGGTTCCTGTTTTTACCTCTGTCAACAAAGTTGAAAGGAGGTTGTTTTTAACTCTGGTTTTACCTCTGTCAACGAAGTTGGAAGGAGGTTATGTATTGGTTCCTGTTTTTACCTCTGTCAACGAAGTTGGAAGGAGGTTATGTTATTGACTCTGGTTTTACCTCTGTCGACGAAGTTGGAAGGAGGTTATATTTTGGTTCCTGTTTTTACCTGTCAACGAAGTTGGAAGGAGGTTATGTTTTCGTCCCTGTTTTTACCTATGTCAACGAAGTTGAAAGGAGGTTCTGTTTTCATTCCTGTTTTTATCTATGTCAACGAAGTTGAAAGGAGGTTATGTTTTCGTCCCTGTTTTTACCTCTGTCAACGAAGTTGGAAGGAGATTATGTTTTGGTTCCTCTTTTCACCTCTGTCAACGAAGTTAGGAGGTTATGTTTTGGTTCCTGTTTTTACCTCTGTCAACGAAGCTGGAAGGAGGTTATGTTTTCACTCCTGTTTTTACCTCTGTCAACGAAGTTGGAAGGAGATTATGTTTTGGTTCCTCTTTTCACCTCTGTCAACGAAGTTAGGAGGTTATGTTTTGGTTCCTGTTTTTACCTCTGTCAACGAAGCTGGAAGGAGGTTATGTTTTCACTCCTGTTTTTACCTCTGTCAACAAAGTTGGAAGGAGATTATGTTTTGGTTCCTCTTTTCACCTCTGTCAACGAAGTTAGGAGGTTATGTTTTGGTTCCTGTTTTTACCTCTGTCAACGAAGCTGGAAGGAGGTTATGTTTTCACTCCTGTTTTTACCTCTGTCAACGAAGTTGGAAGGAGATTATGTTTTGGTTCCTCTTTTCACCTCTGTCAACGAAGTTAGGAGGTTATGTTTTGGTTCCTGTTTTTACCTCTGTCAACGAAGCTGGAAGGAGGTTATGTTTTCACTCCTGTTTTTACCTCTGTCAACAAAGTTGGAAGGAGGTTATGTTTTCGCTCCCCTTTTTACCTCTGTCAACGAAGTTGAAAGGAGGTTATGTTTTCGTCCCTGTTTTTACCTCTGTCAACGAAGTTGGAAGGAGATTATGTTTTGGTTCCTCTTTTCACCTCTGTCAACGAAGTTAGGAGGTTATGTTTTGGTTCCTGTTTTTACCTCTGTCAACGAAGCTGGAAGGAGGTTATGTTTTCGCTCCTGTTTTTACCTCTGTCAACAAAGTTGGGAGGAGGTTATGTTTTTGACCCTGTTTTTACCTCTGTCAACAGAGTTGGAAGGAGGTTATGTTTTTGTTCCGGTTTTGAATTCTGTCAACGAAGTTGGAAGAGGTTATGTTTACGACCCTGTTTTTACCTCTGTCAATGAAGTTGGAAGGAGGTTATGTTTTCGTTCCTGTCTTACATTCTGTCAACGAAGTTGGAAGAAGGTTATGTTTTCAACATGTTTTCGTTCCTGTCTTAAATTCTGTCAACGAAGTTGAAAGAAGATTAAGTTTTCAACCCTGTTTTTACCTCTGTCAATGAAGTTGGAAGGAGGTTATGTTTTCGTTCCTGTCTTAAATTCTGTCAACGAAGTTGAAAGAAGGTTAAGTTTTCAACCCTGTTTTTACCTCTGTCAATGAAGTTGGAAGGAGGTTATGTTTTCGTTCCTGTCTTACATTCTGTCAACGAAGTTGGAAGAAGGTTATGTTTTCAACCCTGTTTTTACCTCTGTCAATGAAGTTGGAAGGAGGTTATATTTTCGTTCCTTTCTTAAATTCTGTCAATGAAGTTGGAAGGAGGTTATGTTTTCGTTCCTTTCCTAAATTCTGTCAACGAAGTTGGAAGAAGGTTATGTTTTCGACCATGTTTTTTACCTCTGTCAATGAAGTTGGAAGGAGGTTGTGTTTTAGTTCCTGTCTTAAATTCTGTCAACGAAGTTGGAAGAAGTTTATGTTTTTGCCCCTTTTTTACCTCCAGTAACGAAGTTGGAAGGAGGCTATGTTTTCGCCCTGTTCTTACGTCCACAAGTGAAGTTGGAAGGAGGCTATGTTTTCGTTCCTGTTTTTACCTCTGTCAACGAAGTTTTTAGGGGGTTAAGTTTTTGCTCTATTTTTACCTCCCCAAACAAAGTTGGAAGGATGTTATGTTTTCGCCCCTGTTTTTATCTCCGCAAACGAAGTTGAAAGGAGGCTATGTTTTCGTCCCTGTTTTTACCTCTGTCAATGAAGTTGGAAGGAAGTTATGTTTTCGTTCCTGTCTTAAATTCTGTCAACGAAGTTGGAAGAAGTTTATGTTTTCGGCCCTTTTTCACCTCCAGTAACGAAGTTGGAAGGAGGTTATGTTTTTGCCCTTTTCTTACGTCCACAAGTGAAGTTGGAAGGAGACTATGTTTTTGTTCCTGTTTTTACCTCTGTCAACGAAGTTTTTAGGGGGTTAAGTTTTTGCCCTATTTTTACCTTCCCAAACAAAGTTGGAAGGATGTTATGTTTTCACCCCTGTTTATACCTCTGTCAACGAAGTTGGAAGAAGGTTATGTTTTCGCCCCTGTTTTTACCTCCGCAAACGAAGTTGGAAGGAGGCTATGTTTTCGTCCCTGTTTTCACCTCTGTCAAGCACGTTAGAAGGAGGTTATGTTTTTGCCCTTTTCTTTACCTCCACAAATGAAGTTGGAAGGAGGTTATGTTTTTCCCCCTGTTTTTACATCCACAAACGAAGTAGGAAGGAGGTTATGTTTTTGCCCCTGTTTTTACCTCTTCCAGCGAAGTGGGAAGGTTGTTTTCGCTCCTGTTTTTACTTACGCCAAAGAAGTTGGAAGGAGGTTATGTTTTCATTCCTGTTTTTACCTCCTCCAATGAAGTTGGAAGGAGATTATGCTTTCGCCCATGTTTTTACTTTGCCAATGAAGTTGGAAGGAGGTTATGTTTACGCCACTGTTTTTCCCTCCGCCAACGAAGTTGGAAGGAAGTTATGCTTTCGCCCATGTTTTTACTTTTGCCAACGAAGTTGGAAGGAGGTTATATTTACGCCACTGTTTTAACTTTCGTCAGCAAAGTTGGAAGGAGGTTATATTTTCGCTCCTGTTTTTACCTCCGCCAACGAAGTTAGAAGGAGGATATGTTTTCGCCCCTGTTTTTACCTCCACAAGCGAAGTTGGAAGGAGGTTATGTTTTCGTTCCTGTTTTTACCTCTGTCAACGAAGTTGGAAAAAGGTTATGTGTTTGCCTCCGTTTTACCCCTTCCAGCGAAGTTGGAAGGAGGTTATGTTTCCGACCCTGTTTTTACCTCCGCCATCGAAGTTGAAAGGTTATGTTTTCGCCCTGTCTTTACCTCCACAAACGAAGTTGGGGTCATATTTTCCCTCTCGCAGAGAGAGAGAGAGAGAGAGAGAGAGAGAGAGGAGAGAGAGAGAGAGAGAGAGAGAGAGAGAGAATTTCCCCACTATTGAACGGCACTGAATTCATGCTACTTTCTTCTGAGACTACCGCAGCGCGTACCCCGCCTCCATAACCCTTGATGGTGAAAAAAACAAAAACATGCCAAATTAACCAAGGCACCGATGTGATACCTGTCAAACTCTGTTAACGCCAAGACAACGCTTATTAAACCCAACGTCAAAATAACAGGTGACAAACAGTACCTTGGCACGTGCGTGCGGGCGCTCATTGTTCTAAAGGGAAGAAGGCTGGGGGATATCTCAACACATTGGGAAAGGGCCGTGATTATGGGGTGAAACAGTAAGAGAAAAGGAGACGACAAGACAAAGAATAACTGTAAACAGCATCAATACTTTCAATGAAATAATTAAAAAAGGGTACAGGAACTAAACACAACGATGGTAATAAACTATAGTTTCGATATCAAAAGTATAACATTTATAAAAATTTAGCAAGCACTATACAATAAGACACGAGTAAATAACAATCTGAACATTTCTCTTTTTCTCTCTCTCTCTCCCAATCATATATTGTTTTCTGGTCTCAATCGCGAAATAGAGGATCCTACCTAGTTCTTCAACCCACAAGCTTCTAACAATTCAAAACAATGGGGTTACAGAAGAAATTACTGAAAAATTAATGAGACAATAAAATCTGCATCTGAGCAGACCACATCGTTGCATGCACTGAAATCATGGAAGTGTACTGAAGGCACCCATTATCTCTCATGGCGGGAATCACTAACAAATAGGACTTTGTAAACATCTTTCAATATGCAAAGCTGAATTTTGTTTCGCAAAATCATGCCATGATATATCAAAAAGATCTTTGAGAAAACGCAAGGAAAGCAAAAGTCAAGCATCTGACAGACAGCGACCTTTTTACATTTCAGCATGGCTTTCTGCAAGGGAGATCTATGGCATTACAGCTACTCGGGCAAAAAGAACATAAAAATGCAGAACAGATTCGTGAAATAGTCTCTTGTTCACTATATGTCTACGTGCAGAGTCATCAGCAGCCATTACTGCCTGGCCCTCCATTTTCCTAGTTTTGGTGGAGAGGGGAACTTGGGAGTTGATCATATGTATTGTACTGTATATATGGTTGGTCTCTAGGGCATGTCCTTCCCTTGTCTCTGCCGCTCATAAACGACCTTTTAACTTGGCTTCTTCCAGAATAGAACACAGGACCATTGGCCCTTATAAGAGAAAGCAGATGGAAGGTATCTTGATTCAGCATTTCGGGCAGACCATGACGTCCCTATAGGATTTGAGAATGACATATGAACCTTCAATTGTACCACAATAATTTATACCGGTATAGATACACTAGTTGTGCAATTTATTATTGATCCATGGGCAACACGAAATTGTAGGAAATAACGTTATTTCATTTCTTTTAAATAATTGTATTGTGGCGGAAATAACTAAATTGATGTCCTAGATCCCGATATTACCCTAAATCTTTTTATTTTTTTCCCCACCCTCCATACGATTCCATAACAATCTTTCCGTACACCTTTATGGACAGACATGCAGACAGACGAACAATGTTAAATACAAATATTCGATGAGGTAGGTAAAACTTAATATTCATGTACAAAATTTTCCACCATTAGCAGGAGTATTTCATTCACTACGGCGACAGTAAGGGCGAGAGTGAATAGACGAGTAAATGAAAAAGTGAGGGTGTGCGTGACAATTGTGAATGAATGAAAGCCAGGGAGCCAATTAAATTAGATGAGGGGGGGTTAGAAATACACATACATACACAAATAGCCTCATAATAGTACAGTAGTTTACTACCACGGCGACCATCTGAAACCAAAACTAATAAAAGAAAGAATTCTCAGAATAAATCAAGAAAGTCAAAACAAGTGCTAGATTGGGATAGCAAGCAGGGTGGAAATGGGGGATTTGGCGATGGGGGGTTGGGGGTGCCAAACTTTACAGACCGAGACCTCGGGTAATAAATAGCAGTAACATACGAGCTATAGTCACAGTAGGGTTCGACTACACAACATCTTACAATAACACACCTGACGCTCCAGCATAAAAATATTTCATATGGAAATGATTATATGTACACAATTGTGGCAGAAAAGGCTTTTGTTCATTTGGGCAATAATGTTCATATTCATGCTCATGACCCATTTTCTTACAGACCTTAAAAAACTAGTTGAAATTAACTGAAAATGAAATATATATTATTGAGCCATGGCATAAAGTTATATAGCTTGTTTACCTATTGCTATTAAAATCAAAATAACTGCCACTACTGCTAACAAGCAACTCAAATACATTATAAAAGGTAATTAATGATTTTGCTGATGTGACAAAAAACAATGCATTGAGAAGTGCAAAAGTGCAATTCATACATGAAAAGAAATAGATTTCTCTCTCTCTCTCATACACAAGTGGGGGAGGCATTGGGGTTATGGATGAGGTTTAGCCATGAATCTCACGGCAGCAGCGTGCAATAATTGTGGTATATATTACGTGAACACCACTATCCCAACATCGACCGGCACCTTAACACCCCCCCCCCCCTCACCAATTCCTCCGTAAAACCTCTCCTATGCCATCCCCGTCAACGCCACACCAAAAGGCCTTTCTCCCCACGGCACGACTCTAGTACATGGACGCAATAGTTCTTCAAGAAGGCTTTTCAAAATTGGCAAACATCAAATGCTTGGCGGGAAATTTGTTGAGTGGTTGAGAGACTAAAGTACGTAAGTACGCCTAATCCCAACTCTATTCCAAAGAAAACGGGCGAAACCATATTAATTGAAGAAAAGAAATATACAAATGAAAACAAAAATACAATATATACAGTCATGGCTCTCCTAAGAAATGCATCCAAATAACCCCACTAACACCTTAAGAGTGAAAACCACCTAAACGGAAGGATAGTTACAAACCAGTTTACACTACGCTCCGCTGGGTTTACTGGGCTGAACCTGCACTTACGAATACGTAGACTTTTTATGCACAACCTTTTCGTCTTTCCGTTATTACCTCTATTCTACAATGAAATAAGGACCCACACACACATATCCAAAATATCACACCTGCAAACTTTTCTTCCATACAAATTAGCTTCGGACCCAAACACCATAGTAAACCAACATCTTTTTTTTTCATATATATTAGCATGCTAATGGCCCTTTCATTTCTCTTCTTTACACATACACACATATATTCCCACCTGAGCTCAGTCAACTTATAAATGTATATATATTATATATATATATATATATATATATATATATATATATATATATATATATATATATATATATATATATATATATATATATATTACTGCTAGAAGGTTCTGGGGTATTTTGACTGGCTAGACAGTAATATATTGGATCCTTCTCTCTAGTTACGATTCATTTTCCCTTTGCTTACACAGACACAGACACACACATGCACACACCGAATAGTCTAGCCTATTATTTTACACATTCTTTTCTGTCCTCATACGCTTGACAACACTGAGATTAACAAACAATTCTTCTTACTGCACTGTAATTGTTCAGTGGCCACATTTCTCTTTGTAAGGGTAGAAGAGACTCTTTAGCTATGCTGAGCAGCTCTTCTAGGAGGACACTCCAAAATCAAACCATTGTTCTCTAATATTGGGTAGTGCCATAGCCTTTATACCGTGGTCTTTTACTGTCTTGTGTTAGAGTTCTCATGCTTGAGGGTACACTAGAGCACAATATTCTCTTCCTCTTGTTTTATTAGTTTTCATAGTTTATATTGGAGATATTTATTCTAATCCTGTTGCTCTTCTTAAAATGTTTCCTTTTTCTTTGCTTCCTTTCCTCACTGACCTACTTTCCCTGTTGGAGCCCCTGGGCTCATAGCGCCCTGGTTTTCCAACTAGAGTTGTAGATTAACAAGTAATAATAATAATAATAATAATAATAATAATAATAATAATAATAATAATAATAATATTAATAATAATAATAATAATAATTTCCTAACAAGGATAGATGAAAGGCAGACTTGAATGATGCAAGATTTAGAAGTTTTAATGATAAGCTGAGAATGTTTCTGGAAGTGACTTGATAAGAATAAAAAATAAGAGGCTGAAAATGGCTAGACACCAAACGTTGATGAGGTAATTAATGAAATGTTGCAGTATAACGGTGACAGTTTCAGAGTACTGACCCAACCTTCTACCGCATGTTCGACATAAAAAAAGAAAGAAAATGCACTTTGATGAAGCATATATTATGAAACATTTATGAAAGTGTGGCATACATAAACCTAGTAAAAACCTAGGAAAGGAGAAGTAGAGAGACAATGTGGAGTGTGTTGTGTATGTATGCTACAGAGCATAGGTTTTAGACACGATTCAAAAGTTTTTATGATGAAAAGTGAAGCGCGTGTAAGAGAATCTACTGTATGCAATGGAGTAGCTACAGTAGTTTTGTGTAAAATTAGGTTTGGACAAATGAGTGTTATTTCTCTCTTGCTGTTCAACTTCTTTATAGATGGAGTGATATGAGATGCCATACAAAGGTATGTGATAAGAAAATGCCAATCAAGGTAAGTCAAGATCTATAACACAGTAATACGACCAGTGTTAAAGTATGGATCAGAAACCTGGGTTCTAAGACGAAAAGAGGAAGCAAAGCTTGAAAGAACAGAGACGAAAAACCTTAGGTGGATTATAGGAATATCACTGTTTGAGAGACTGGAAAATGATGAAATAAGAAGAATGACAAGTGTAGTAAAGATACAAAGACGATAAGAGATTAATGAATGAGATGGTGTGGGCACATGTTGAAGGTGGATGGTGGAGAGGGAGTGAGGAGTGCTTCGAAGAAAACTGTTAGTGGAGTAGATCAAGAGGGAGACAGAATAAGATGGCGAGGTAAGGTAAAGGATGACATTGAGAGAAGAGGTTTGGTGGAAGGGGATGCCTTTGACAGAAGGCATTGGAGAGGGCATATCAGGCAACCGACCCCTTAATGTAGGGATAACGGTGGGAAAGAAGAGGCAGGTGTTAAGTTCTGAGAATGCGGTAACAAAGTGACCTGTGAATGGGATCTGGAATGGGTGCTGATTGCTGATGATACTGCGCTTATTGACCATACTGAAGAGAACTGGTAAGTTTCGAGTTCCGCTAGAGTAGTTGAAAATAGGTTTGCGTAAGAGGAAGATAATTAGAGTAATTACTGAAGAAGAGGAAAATGGAGGTATGAATGTTAGTATGGATAGTGAATGGATAGAAGTGGAGGAGAGGGAGTAATCATAACCTGGTAAGAGAGAGTGCCCCGAGAAGTACACTTCGAAAACAAATTGCCGAACCAGTGGGTTGTATTTACAAAAGGAGGTGGGGTGAGAAGGGTTGAATCTGTATACGTGTGTGCACATATCTAACTGAATATTTAGAAGTCATTTTAGACGGCTAGGGTACACTAGTTATGAATATTGGTTATAAAGGGAAAGTAAAGAGTTGAAGCTACTTGAATAAACCGGTGCTAGGTATATATGGAGAAAGAAAAATTGATAGGGGAGAAACTGAGACACTCAAGTAATGAAAAAGTAAATATTGTGTAAGCAAGGATAAAAAAACCTTTGGGTGGTTCAGTTAAGTAGATACTGTAGAACGATGGACAACCCTCCATAACCCTGTAGAACAAGAGGACATGCAAGATAGGATTGAAAGGCATAATGTGGGTGGTGGTGGTGGTGGTGGTGGGGGGGGGGGGGTTTCGACACTTCGCTGATAAGCGTTCAGTGTTGATATATGAAGAGATTTATGTTCTGCAAAGTTTACTACATGGAGGGGCGGGGGAGTTATTCACAATTCCCCAATTACAAGATGAATGTGGCAGTGGCCTGTGCTTTTCGTATCCGGAGTCACAGCAACCATGAATCCATCCAACACGCATGCATACATACATACACACACAAATAATTATATATATATATATATATATATATATATATATATATATATATATATATATATATATATATATATATATATATATATATATATATATATATATATATATCGCGTGTAGCTAGATAGAAAAATCATTTTCTCGGCACTATCCGTAATTGAGTAACTGAATCTACTTTACGTTATTTAAAATAGAACTAAAGTAATAAAATGAGTTACACGACGAAATCATCCAAATCCTAAAAGCATCAATTTGAGTGATTAAAAGTTTTCTTGAAAATACTTTCATGTTAGTTTCAAGTATAGCCAATTAATATACTTGAGAACCAGACAATAAAATAGTTACAGATGTCATACTGTATATACCAAATGTAATGTCGACTAAATTCTTCTTGGATGCTCAGTGAAACGTTTATTCAAAAAATATGACTTATACATATCAACTAAATTTATACTAACGAAATGACCAAAAAAATCATCCAGTATCCACAAGGCTTTCTTATTTACAACTCCTAAGGAGGAGCCATTTCCATCAATGACAGAGAGAGAGAGAGAGAGAGAGAGAGAGAGAGAGAGAGAGAGAGAGAGAGAGAGAGAGAGAGAGACTTTCTGTTAGCTCCTGATTATGGAAAGAATGTCTCGAACTCGGGGTACAAGTTGATCAATAGTGGATTAGAGCGCTACGGGAGACAGACAGACAGACTGACTGACTTGACTATCACTCACGTTAGGGAGAAAGCGGGCACAGCACTACGAAGGAAATGCAAGGATAAAGACGATGCCTGAAAATTGGTCAGACAAAAGGACCAATTAGAAAAACAAATGTACAATTTTACATCAGAATTATCGGGAGAAAAAAAAAATTGTGATTTAAACGAAAGTATTCACTATGCATTTTTTTTTTATAATTAACTGATTGACTATTTTATGGAATTCAGATTACTTGATTGGCCGTGGAGCCCATTTAGCGCCAAAGAGCATGTAGGAGAAAACTTTGCAGTTGCATTAAGAAGTAAAAGTTCAAAGACGTTGTACACTAAGTTGGAAAAAGGAAGCAGGAATGGAGTTAAAATAGAGGGCTAAAAAGTGGGAGCAGCTAGGGTTTGAAGGGACGCTACAAGTACCCTTTGGTAATGACTAGAGTACATCACGTGAGGTGTACTAACCCACTACGTAGACAGTTCTTTTTCAATATGAGCTATTAATACGCTGCAGAATGTTTATCACCTGTGCCATTAAATCTCAAATGCTAATGTGAGGCCTATAATTCTGACTCCATGAATTATTTTCGAAAAAAGTAGCAAATATGGGGAATCTTAAATCACAAACCTAAGACTAATATCAAAGATAAATACAGATATAAGAAAGATTTAACTGCCATGCTGAAATATATTCAGTATTACTTGGTTACCGACGATAAATGGTGTCTTTAAGAACCCTCTAATTGTAAAGGTTTTCAAAGCCTTCAGGATGCAATAAAACATAATTAATGCATATGTCCTTTCCAAAATCGTTGTCTAATATACCTCTCTCCCAGTCAATATTACCTATATATACATATTTACCAACTATCGTTACCAAATGACCAACAAGTAGTTGCGGTTACATTCAATCAATTTTTTATCAAAGGACACAATTCCGTCGTTACTCCTACTGTCTCACACGCTACATGAAAACAATCATAAAGTAAGAGGCTTGTCATCATATACAGCAAAAGCACCCTGATTGATTACACTTCCAACCTCAAAAAATCTATCAGTCCAATTTATGTCAGCAAAAATTTCATATCAGCCACTGTTATCTAATGTACATTTGTCATTGCGCTATATTATTCCTGATACTAATGAGACGGTTATGCCCCCCACCCCCCCCCCCAAAAAAAAAAAAAAGAGAGAGGAGAGAGAGAGAGAGAGAGAGAGAGAGAGAGAGAGAGAGAGAGAGAGAGAGAGAGAGAGAGAGAGAGAGAGAGAGAGTATGATTGGGGGAAGTTTGGTTTGCTTTTATTTTCTATTCATTGTGAAAAGTATTCGAATAATTCCTGAGAGACGATGCACTTGCTAATCATGTTATGTATATATATATATATATATATATATATATATATATATATATATATATATATATACACACATATGTATATACATACATACATATATATATATATATATATATATATATATATATATATATATATATATATATATATATATATATATACACACACACACACACAAACACATGCTTTTATCGAATCACGACGGCGTCTGTCCTTCCTATTTAATCACACATCAAAGTACCTAATAGACGCCATGTCCTTTCTATCTCCAAATATTATGGGACACTTTCCACCGAAACCTTCAATATAATAATAATAAAAAAAATGCAAGAATCTTCATTATTCATCATGTGTGAATTCCATGTGAGCAGAAGACTGCAGTTATCGGGGATGTTTAATGCACGTACCCATCTCCTCTTCCTGACCACCCTAGATATGAATTCCACCGTATGAGAATTTCTACTTTTGTTTCGTTTGAGATTAAATGTTTCCAGTGAAAAAAGATAGGCCATATAATAGTTAGGAGATCTTTGGGCAATTAAAATAAATGAACAGTATATCTAAGATAATGTTCAGTGAAAATCCAGAGAACAGATAAGGGTTATGGACGAATCTCTAAAGATTATAAAGGAATATAAGTATTTAAGACAGGCAGTAATTGTTTCCCCCGGACACGAGACCGAAATTAAAAGCATAAGCATGAGCATGGGATGGAGAGCTTTTGGTAAACAAAATGAGATTAGGGAATGTAAAATGCCACTTTACCTAAAATGAAAAGTATTCAATCAGATGGTCCTACCAGTATTAACTTATGCATCAGAAACTTGGAGCCTTACTAAAGCTAAAGCCTTAAAACACAAGCTAGTTAAAACTCAAGTAGCTCTAGAACAACTAATGATAGGAATAATACTAAGAAGCAGAAATAGAAAAACAATTTAGATACGATAGCAAACTAAATGATACTAAGAGGCAGAGAGAAACACAGATACGAGAGCAAACTATAATAGAGGATATTCTAACAAGTAAGAAAAAGAAATGGACAGGGCATATTTATGAGAATGACAGATAATATACGGACATTAAGAATAACAGAATGGGCCCCTAGAGAGTGTAAAAGAAGCAGGGGAAGGAAGAAAAGACGACGGATTGACGAACTATGAAAGTTTGCGGGTGTGGACTGGGGTAGAAAGAGCATAAAATGACGTAAGTGGAATGACAAGTCTGAGGCCTTTGTTCTGCAGTGGACTAATAATGGCTGATGATGATGATAATACATATATGATATTTATGTTGTTACTTCCGACTTTCCAGCAAGTTCATCTACATTTCCTTTATTCATATCATTCTCGACTTCACTCCCTATTGTTTGGTACTGGTACTTTGACTGCAGGGAATTTTTTTTGTTGATATATATATATATATATATATATATATATATATATATATATATATATATATATATATATATATAGATATATATATATATATATATATATATATATATATATATATATATATATATATATATATATCCATACAGAGAGAGAGAGAGAGAGAGAGAGAGAGAGAGAGAGAGAGAGAGAGAGAGAGAGAGGGGGGTTATGCTTCAAATACATGGGACACGTGGAAGGGTGAAGGGGCCCCCGTATACGTATATAATCACTTACAACCCAGGATAAGTTCATGATAGCACATGAAAAACAAATTCACAAAATTAACTAAGTTACCTAGTTATAGTATTCTAATTATATTAAAATCAAAATCTGCCACCACGGCAATCCTTAAATACGATGTCTGACGACTTCGACTGGGTAACAGTAATCCGTAATGTTGAAAGAGAAAAAAATACAAGAAATATCTCCAAATGACAGGAAATACGCATCGACAGATAACCTACGAGTATTCAAGATCTACATTCCATATGAACGCTTCAAAAATGAAACTAACACATATATGCAAAAATTCGGGATCAATGAAAGCTATTCTTTAGGGCTCCTCGCGAACAGGAGAAAATCTGGATTGCGTGTCATGAGCCTGACAGGTGGTGTCCACCTTGATTACGCGGCTCCTTTCCTTCACTATGGGACCTACAAACAGCATTAAGAGGTTCAACGCAACCTTTCCCCCACCAGCACAATACCATTCCTTGTTCGCTTGGCTCCATCGTATTCGAAAACCAATTACGAGGAAGTATGATCGAAAGGCAAAAATCTTCATGGAATTTGGATTGTTCTATTTTTCGAAATAAAGTTATCAGTTGGAACTAAAAACCAAGAACACCAAAATAAATACACTAGCAACCACAATAACTGCCCTGAAAGATTGTATTTCGATAAAAGCTGGGATAACACAAAATAAATCTGCGTGATATAACCACACTTCAACATTACTTCATTGAGATAAATGCTATGTTAACATCCTGTGGGGAATTGCGTTTTGCTCGGGAGTTTTCAAATTATCTGTTGTTACATCACCGTTTTTGGATAAGCAAGAAAGAGGGCACATGTCAAGCCTCAAGCGAGGTATAGAATTTAGAAGGATTTTTTTTTTCTCTCCACAACCACCCACCGGTCTTTTTTCTTGATTTATGATAAACCTTTTCCCACATATTCAATAGTAGGCCACAAACGTGCCTTGCCGTAAAAATAATTACGACTTCTCCAAGTCACTTCACAGCCACCAACCAGTTCTGTTTGTATTTGCGGGCCAGATTACCAACAATTACCACTTCCTTTAACAAACTGAGACTGAGCCCGCCCTGTGGAAGGATGATGATGATGACTGACAACCAAGCTTTATCTCAACGTCTTCCCTTGGACGCTGTGCATGAGGATATGGGATGGGGCTTAATTAGTTAGATGAAGGCTAAAAGGAATAGTGAACTTAATATCTATTCAAAGCAGAACCGTAAAACTATATTATTTTATAAATTTGACACACTGGTAAAATTTACAATTTTAAAATTTCTTCAGAATAAAAAATCGTTAGCATACATATGAAAATATAAAAAAGCACACTCGCACGAGTAGAAATAATGTTGAACCAAATTCATAGTTAACAAACACATCTGAATTTGCAGGGATAATCATAAGAAAAAGAAATATATGAACAAACTGTAGCCCACCGCACACATTACACTTACCTCCAAGACATCTGGTCACCTGTATATACTAACTTCACAATTTTCAAAGATGTGCCGATAGTCTCAGTTCAATAAGTAAGATTACGTGTTATTACTCTTTATTTACAACTGCTTATCACTAATCTAAATGACGACAATTGACACAATAGACAATAGTCATCATTTATTTTCTAACTCATTTACACGAGATACGAAGGCCTTGCATGTCTAGACTGATCTATTAGCATTCCATTTTGGAAGATAAAATTTCGGGTAGTTTTATTTCCAGCAGCTACCTGACTAGAAAATCAAGCCTAAACACTAATATATTAATGAGCGATCTACCTTTTTTTTCATAGAATATTGCGTTGCTCCATACCCAAATCGATTAGCAAAATCAATCTAAACATATTAAAATAATTACAAATGACTTGGTAGTAGGGCTCTTGTTCACAACTGTTCTTAATCTCTAA
>NC_090751.1:71084469-71116969 GCF_036898095.1 Palaemon carinicauda
TAAATCTATTGGAGATTGTTTCATTGTCATACCATGACTCATGTCTATAGAGTAACACCGATCTCACTAAACTGATATATAGTATGATCTTTACATGTAACTTCAGGCGATTTGATTTCCAAATTTTACTTAACCTAGTCATTGTCTGATTTGCTTTTTTCAATCTTTCCCTAAACTCTAATTTTAAAGACCCTGTATTGAAGAGCATAGTTCCTAAATACTTAAATGATTCTACCTCATTAATCCCTTCTCCTTCCAAAGATATTTCATCTTCCATTGCATACTCCGTTCTATCATCTCTGTCTTTCTTCTATTTATCTTGAGCCCAACCTCATGTGATATTTCTTGCATTCTGGTAAGCAAGCTTTCCAAGTTCTTTGGTGTTCTGCTAATAAGGACAGCGTCATCAGCATAATCTAGGTCTGTTAAATTCCTATCATCAATCCAGTCCAATCATTCTGGCACTGGAGGCCTATCTGTCATTTTCGTTTTCCATAGACTGACTAAATCCATAGAGGATTCGTTGGCTAAATTCATCAAAGGATACCCAGTTCCTTATGATACGCAGTACTTATCTAACTAAGTGACCCTACTGGTCCTTACTAATTTCAGTAAGATCATACACCAGGCATCAGGAGTATAAGCCGAAAAGACATTTTGTTTATCGCCTCAAACACAATCAGTCACCCGGCTGCCAGTGACTTCATCGAGATTTAAGGGGTCATTTGCTAAACATGGATTGCTATGATATATCGTCTAGCAATTACAATTATTACCAAAAGAGGTTTATTGTTAAAATGTAGAATAATGCGAATATTCATATTTCCATTTATGGATAATTCTTCAATTTACTATACTTTCATGGGTGGAATGATTCATTTTATTAACAAAGACATTTATGAAGAACGTAGAAATAAATACTTTGTGTTCCTTGTGAAGCCAAGACAGCAACTATGTTTTCAAAGAAAATCTATTCCTCGAACACTGACATTATCCAATTCATCTCATATCCACAACATATTTCTATAAAATAACTTCATAAAAATACAGCAATGAGGGAAATACATTTGAAACTCGTTGTACACAACATCTACCTCAAAACTAAGATTTCTGGAGGCAGCGTAATTCAGCATGCTACGGGTTAAATTCATGCAAATAGATTTTTTAAATAAATTGCTCATGTGCTAAAATTCCAAGATTTCACAACAATTGAAGCTCAGTGCATTTAAACACTCAAGCTACTACTACTTCCTGCTCAAACAACAGAGGTTCTCCCTCATTTTCTGTTCAGAGCGAAAATGCAAAGACCACAAGAAGCGAGACAGCGAAGCATTTGATAGTGGTGTAATCGTCTCCCAATGCTAATTGCATCCTCCGACAACTATTGTATCGAACCATCTTGACCAACAGCTCGGTCACTGCCAAAATAGTCGGTATCAAATCTCACAGGGAATTATGCATGAGGCTTATTTGACATTTCTCAAGGTCTCCGATCCAAATTTCAGATTCAATGCATTGAATGACTAACCAAAATGAAAATAAAAAAAACATTACTCTCACATTTAAAGCAAGATCATTAACAGATCATGGTTTTAAATGTAACTGTAACCTAACTTGAAACCAAATTCGATTATCATTACCTACTGAAACAGATTAATTTGATGGAGATATATACAAATACCGAATAAAATAATTTTGTTTTAGGGGACTGAAATCCCGCACGATTCTGTAATCAGCATCTGTTCAGAGCATGGGTCTCTCGCCCTGCAAAACGAAGCAGCAGTTCTTCCATTACGACGGACTCCTCCTTTCTTAATATGCGTAAACGCATCTACCAATCCATCGATCTATCACAACTGAAACAAAAGAGGAAACTCCCATGAGCCCAAAGTTCCAATCAAGCAGAGAGCCGTCGAAACCCAACACCACCGCCATTATCATTATTTCTATCGTTAAAACTACTGCTAAAATGAAAACGAACTGAAAAACGTTGTCACAAAAGAGAGTTCCAGGAACCAAAGAAAATAATAAAATGTGTATCCTGAAATAAGATTACCATGTACAACCTGCAAGCAAGCGAACACACACACCTACTGTCTTTTCCAATAAGCATAAATATAGAAAATTGAAAACGACATAAACAAATAATTTAGTAAATACCAATATGTAAGATGTGGGTGCATCTTTTGGCTATTTATCCCATCTTTGTTTCGTTTCCTCTTCTCTTCCTTGTTTTCTCTATACTGAACTAGATAAGGACACTTGATAATACATTCATGACCACCTCGTAGTGACAATCGTACGGATAATTAAAGAAAAGATCAGTAGACGCATTTCAAAACTTGAACAAGAAAGGATTTTCAAGTCCTAGAGCATCATAGCAATCTAATTACAGTAACAATAACAATTATCAAATTGTCAGAAAAATTTTCAATTACACCCAAGTAAAACAAACTAAACTCACTGACAACAATGATCACTTTTACAAGAAAAAAAAATTCATTGAGTGGTAAACATGGAGGAAAACTAACCACACGTGTCGAAACAAATGGAGCCTGTAATGTTTCGCGATTTGAGTTTCATCCAACATTTCTTTACAAATTTAGGCTTCATAAACTTTTGATTCCTTGAAACATTCATCTCAATACCATCAGTATCGTAGAACATCTTTTATAGAGGACATTAATAAAAATACAATCATTAACAGATGCAATTTAAAATTTTCTATTTGTTCTTACTATCCAGGACTTTTTAACAAATTAAAATAATAAGTAAAATGGCAGAAAGGCAAGATATGATAAAATACTATTTGATAACCCAAGACCCATTTCAAGCCTGAACAAGCAGAGACGAAACAGTCGATGACATATCAGTGGCAGTAAAATCCCTTGCATCCCAATGAGGGAAATTCCGCGGATATCAAAACTAGATCAGTGGAGGCCGAGAGATCCCTGGATACTTGGCCGTGTGTCAGAACGATATCGGAGGAGGCAAGGAATTCCTAACTAATAGCGCACGCGCATAACATGTTGACATGGATAAGTTTACTACGACTCTTATCTGACATTAATCGGCCACACAAAAGTCTCATCCCCCAAGATAGCGAACCATGATACTCCTCCCCAATACCCGGACTTATTCAAGGTTAGTAGGGAACAATTCCCTACTCGGAAACATTTGAGAGATGCTCTTGCAATAACAAGAAATGGAAATTGAAAAGAAAAAACAAATATTCAAAACAATAACAGATACAAAGTACTCCCTTCCGCTGAGGTACTATACGTCAAAACAAAATGATCATAAGCAAGGTTCACTGGCAGAAATTAAGCTGAACTAACCCGGCACAACCGACTTGCGCTATTTGAAATTGTGCAGGTAAAAACTATTTCACACAATTTTATCTATATCAAATTTTAATGTTTTTTGCCGTGGTTTTTAACCAACAATGCCAGCTCTTAAAAACGTGTGATAGACGACCAATTTGTCAGTGAACGGAACAGCACGACAGGACAGAGAATAGACTAAAGCACTTGTAAGGTACCGGGAAAGTAGAATGCTCCTACTGCTACTGCAATGAACGGAAGTGGTCTAGTGCTTACTGTTGCTCTATGCTACACGTACGTTTTATGTCTGCTCTTGTGGTAAAGCTGTGGCCATCTCTTGACATGGGTGATGCAGCGTCACCATTGTTAGCAATTCATGCATTGCTTCTCTTTAGTAAGTTGGGTATTGCTGAAATCTCAAATGAGATCCATAGCCACCCTCTTCAAATAATAAGCATTTCCTTACACTACTTTAGCAAAAAAAAAAAATAAATAAATAAATAAATAAATAAAGGCAGGTAAGTATTAAAGATAATCATATCTTTGGTCTCTACCTACCTATTTAAGAAATCGGGTTACTTATGGGGAGAGAGAGAGAGAGAGAGAGAGAGAGAGAGAGAGAGAGAGAGTTTAATCTAGAAATCTACCACACCAATGCCCGAAAACTCTCCACTCCAGTTAGGGCGATATCTATCGGCAACAAATTACTGAATCCTTCAATAGGGAACCAACGACAAATAATTCAAGCCTGATTCATGAAATTCAAGCCAATATGGCACAAAGCACGCAGGGGTACGAGTCAACCACGGGATTATGCAATGTAGACTAGTTTTAAAGTGTTAACTTAAAACTTTCCTACAGAAAAGAGAGAGAGAGAGAGAGAGAGAGAGAGAGAGAGAGAGAGAGAGAGATCCACATGTTGGTATAAGAAAGTTTGTCTGTTACCTAGGAGTACGTTAAGGATGTGGCTTTTGGGGGAGCGATCTACAAACTGCTATGATAATATGCATTTTGATTTGGTACTTAAAAGTGACATAATAGCAGTAAATGCCTATCATGGTTTTAGCTATGAAAGCTTTTATGAAGCCAATAAAAACAAATATCCCAAAGCTTTTCTGGGTTGCTTACTTTCTGCATGGGAGATCAATTGGAAGACGCTAGTATATGCTAAATTATTTCCACAAGAACAAAAAGACTTACTTTTAACAGATACCGGATAATTTCTTTCATAAAGTGATTAGCTGACAAATATCGTGAAATATACGAACAGCTTTTACTGTCATAAAAAAAATCGCGACGGAGCCTTAATCAAAACATTAAAGTCGTTATCAAACACTTCACATCAGGGGTATAATCAAATATAGTAACCGCACATTTCCAAATGTTGTGGCTGAAACTTACGCCAATAATGCACTTAAAACGGAGCAGAAAAATACATAAATATGATCATGTGGCTGAGTGGTACAGAAATTTGTAGAAATTTGTGTGGGCAGTTGTGAATCACTCCCGACCTACCACCTATTAGTCCAACCAACTGTAAATGGGTACCAGCATCTAATGAGGTCATAATTAACGCGTATGGCTAACCATGAAAGACATGAACGCCGTCCTTTCTGGTGACACCCCTTCAAAGGAAATAAAGTCGTATAGGGATTCCGTCCAAAGTATGATATCCTGTAGATATATAGTCAAAGGACAATTATTAGATTTGAATTACTATATAAATCTTTCGAATTTTTCTACTTCAATCATTCCTCCAAAAAGTAATATAAACAGAAGATAAGCCATGGCTTTATCAAGCAAAATGTAAACGTTACATAAGGTGATGTTATTCAGGTACAAGACTAAAGGGGTCATAAACGGAGAATAAAAGGGCTCTATTAAGGTGGTCCTCAGCATTCAAGCAAATACTCTAACGGCATGAAATCAAAGGACTATAGAGGACGCAGGTCTTCAAACAATTGGAATATAAACAATAGCAACCGAACTATGTTTTCTTCTAATTATACTCTACACATCGAAAAATGACCGAAAGGGGAGGGCACTTGGTCTGAAACGGATCCCGGCACTAATGCCATATCTCCAAAAATCACCCGCTTCTGAATCTCTTTCTTTTTCTGTTTCAATATAAATTGCTATATTTCCAAATATCTCTCTCTCTCCTTAGCTTGCCTATGAAAGTGGCCATATGGCAAGCTTGAGCAGAGGGATGCACCACGAGAGAGAGAGAGAGAGAGAGAGAGAGAGAGAGAGAGAGAGTGCGTGTGTTATGACACGTTTAGGATAAAGAGGATATCTTTATACAAAAAACATGCCTTGAATGTGACCTCAATGTTTTTGGAATTAAAGTTAAAATAATTTAGGATACAATTTTTTAATACATCAAATTATAGAGGAAAGGAGAGAGAAAGGAATACAGACAGAGAGTAAAGAGGGGTAGTGGGGTTGGAGACAGAAGGCAAGCCGGTATTTGTGAAGATATGCCATTTTAAACAAGGTTCTCTTCCCTCTCGGTCGGTCATTTTTCGTTGCGTTGAGTATAGCTCCCAGTTATCCACCTGCAACACCATAAATGGCTGCTTCCTGCCGTGTTCTTAAAACAATAAGCTATTCATCCAAGTGAAGTAAAACAAATGATAGCAGATAACCATATTCTTCAAATTAGTGTGTGTTCATCCAATGAATAGAAGACATATATTAGTTTACGGTAGTAATAAAAGGGATAAAAAAAAATAAAAAACTACCACTTAACACATATCAGTTAACATGAAAAGGCTATATAATATTGTATTCCTATAACCCTCTGCCTTCGAGATGAAAAGGCATCATGAACACATGAGGCAAGACGAACCCGAACCTGAAATTTACAAATAATTCTAAAACCCTATTCTAGCTTCTAATATGAAATGGTACAAAAATGTGATAATAAAAACATGACATGAAAGTTCATGATAGAATTCTAATCTACAGACTAAAATACGTGATAGCAATAACTAAAATGGGGATACAATTATGCAAATCGCGTTACGTAAGTTGCCTTAACCAAAATAGACCAAATAAAAATGTTAATTTCTGGCAACGAAATAAAAGTGACCAGCAACAAAATCTAAAGTTGCTAAAAAAGGAAGTTTAAGTAAATATGGCTTAAAAACGAGAACAACAAACACGACAATGATGGAAAAAATAAATATTAAGACAGACAGACAGACTGCAAGTGGGTGGTGCCACATTGGTGGGCGGGATGAGGGCGGCAGGCAGGTGCAGGTCTGCGACATTATGGGCGGCTCCCTACTAGTCAGAGCGATACCATCGCCTCTCATTTGTTGAGGGCACGTACTACCCGCCCACGCCCACACCACAAAGACTGGAATCCTCCTGCCATCTACGCCTACACACAACTGACTTTCCTCGGTTTATGTGTATGTACGCGACCAGATATAAAACCAATGATGGATGTCCACTTAGTTCAAATTTACGAGGGTATAATTGTAAAGGTAACTCCAAGATATTTCTACATTACCTTTCAGCTGAGTTGGACAAAGGTAAAAACAATACACAAAAAATATAGTACAAACTTATTCATTGTTTAGTATCATTTGTCCAAGTTCAACCCTGCCACTCGAGGAAAAAATATGAAAATTCATAATGTTCCTATAAGATATATCACCTCACAACACAATTAATCAATCAATTATCATATCTAAATATTGCCTACAACAAAATCAGAATAAGCAACCATTAATTATATTATCCTTATAAAACCAATGCAACAAGTAGCAGTAATGTTTAGGCATTATTCATAAATGAAACTACTTACCTCTATGTATTAAATACACATAATAGAGGATTAAATGCAAAAAAAACTATAACTTGAATTACTGAGTATTTAGACACAGTACAAATATTTTTTTTTTTTTTTTTTTACCGTCAGTTACGGTAACTTAACAGCATCCTAACATGTCATTCCCGAGTCTTCATGCAACGCCAACTCTACTCGACAAACGTAAGAAACTGTGGAAAAAATATATTTACGACATACGACAGAGAGAGAGAGAGAGAGAGAGAGAGAGAGAGAGAGAGAGAGAGGAGAGGGGGGGGGAAATATTTAATTTAAATAAGTGAATGAATCGTTTCTCAAAAACAGAATAACTGAAACCATGATTGAAAAGCATAGAGGGAAGAACGCAAATAAAACTTTAGCAACAAATGAGGTACAAATTGAGTACAGATATTGCCTTTGCTTTACTTTAATGAAAACAATATTATCTTGATGTACTGAAAAATGAAGACTTGAGCTAACAATAAAAAAAACAGAAGTGACAGATTTAAAATCGTTCTCAAAATATAAGATAAGAGAAAGCAACAAAGACAGAATGCTAAGTGAACGCATGTGATTATTAGTGAGGAGTTGATATGGAAAGGAGAGTAATGTACTGTACTGGAGGGGGGAGACACCGGAGATCAACAATTCCTGTTGATGGCAGGATAAAGTGGCAAAGAATGACTCAATAAAAAATACAGTAATGTATATCATTCTAAAGGGAAGAAGGGGGTGAAGGTGACGTGCAGATGGGCAGGTAAACGAATGGGTGGGGCATGTCATACCAAGCGTGGGTGGCACCATGCCAAACGATGCCACATGTCACACGACTCTTGAACTTGCCAAAGGAACGCACACACACGGACCTTGCGTACTGTACATGCTATACATCATAAGTACGTGTGTAATGCGTACTCTCTCTTTCGGCAAGACGAGTTTCAAATACACATACCCTGTGAATGAAACTTGGATGACCCCGGAATCAAAATGAAATTTTGTGATCTGTTTTGTTCACAAAAACTTCTCTCCTTCATAATCTAACATAAATATGAGGAATGAATTATTTGATGTATGTAGTATAAATCAAGCTTTACAAACGAGGCATCAATAAAGATCACCCTTTCAATTATATTTCACACTGCAAACAATAGAAGAAAAATATACGATGGTTTGCAAAAAATTCAATAAAAATATGAAAAGCAGCGCTTATATTAAAACTAATTCTTAAAAAAATATCTGGTAAAATAATCAATGATTGGGGATTCCTACATGAATAACAATATCATACTTAAAAATATCAATTAATAAAACTTTGATGTCACTACTGCTCTGCCTCTGTCCATAAATATCACGTAAGTACAACAAAAACAACAAAAATAAACTATAAAAAGAGGATATTTTATTATCTAATTTTTAATTCGAAGGAACCTAAAGATAATAATGCCGGAAAAACTGCACAAGGGCGTAGATATTCTTGAACCTCTTTTTCCCTCTCTCAGGCGCCGAGATTCGTAGACTGAAACGCTTCCCAAAAATATTGCTTTCAAAATACCACAGCCAACCTCGCGCACTAAGGAAAGACGTGAAGAGGACACCTCCGAAGCCCAGATATAAATTCGAATTATGAAGATTAATAGAGAGAGAGAGAGAGAGAGAGAGAGAGAGAGAGAGAGAGAGACTGATAAATTGATATGACGTTTTGTTGGGAAGAGGGAAGACAGATGTGAACAGAAGGGTCCCGTGGTGTTAAATTGAAGGGGGAGGGATAGAGGTAAATGGGTACCGAAGGGAAAAGCTAGAAGATATTCGTTCGAATATCACGACAAGATGTTTTGCATGAGAAAATGGTACCAAATATTAACGTGGTTACTAGTACTCGCCAAATTTTGATTCAGCGCTGACGCTGTCATAGATTTATGGCCTACAAAACTACCTCTGCATTTCCAAGGTAAGTGAAGAGGAAATTAAAAATGGTTTTATTAAATGTGCATATAATGAAATGGATCTTCATAAAATGATAATAGCAATACTAATAAAGTCAGTCTCAACATATTTCCTTAAAGAGAACATTTGCTAGAAGTGTAATGGGCCGACACAAGGGGTCTTTGAAACGAGAGAATCCCACAAGGGAGAATGGATAGCAGCAAGATGCCGTAGGTGGTTCGGAGTATATCAACATCGGGGATGGAGGTAGTTTTGGGCGTGGTATGTCAACACAGGTTACGGGTGGCAGAACTGGTGCCTGGCACTGTGTCAACATGCTGTACCACCCATCATCATCGTGCCATGACACTAACCACCCACCCCAACCCTACACTATCTTCATAGCTCGAGCTGCAGATATAATATCGCATGCGGAAATAAAACATTCAACTCTTAAAAAAAAGTCAAGAGCTCGTTTTAGATTTCTCATCTTTCACTAAAACTAAAAACTCAATGCTCAGATTTCGTGACAAATATGCGCCGGATGACAGATAATCCCGTACATCAGAGCACAAAAATACAGTGTAATTCCTTTGCTGTTAAATGATGCATACTTCCTTCATCTGTTCACGGGATTCTTGATATGCATAATCTCCATTGAAAGATATAAACAAAACCACAATGCAGGAATTATCTGAAAATCTACTGTGGGGTTTTTAATTAGAAATAAACCTTCACTGCTAAAATTTTGTAACACATTAAAAGTGTCCTTGTGGTTTATTTGAAGAAAGATAAATAATGAGTGTTAGTGATAAAATGATCACGATACCAACATGTAGCGCAGTACCCTTTTTACAAATGGGGATAATTTCCTTAAATTTACTCTTCATGTACGAATCCACTAAAAAATGAACCCCCTACCACATTATCCTATAGCGCCCCATGACGGACCAATGGATGGTTCAAGTCAGATAATTTCTTTTCAATATATTATGCAAAAGGAATAAAAAAACTTTGACAGAAAAAGAAAACGTTAAACTAAAACCCCTTTTTTATTAGTTATAACTGAATTGCATTGAAAACAAAAAAAACCTGACAAACCATCTGTTTAAAAGAACATCTAGTAATAAAGCTTCTCTCAAACGTATAATAAAAGATGGGTATAAAAATATTCAAAATATCCATAAAATTCAATTATCAGGTTTCTTATTCCGATATCATTTCCCGCAAAGTCTGGGTATACTTGCATAAAGGTTTCAGCCCTAATGATTATCTTCACGCTCACTTCGTCCCCCAAGAAGCCCAAAAGCTATTTTTGCGAATATAACCGCCACAAGAACTAATTTACGACCTGAGAAGTTCATGACATTGATTGTGGCAGCGCACAGACATGCAGTCCTTGTAAATATATGAGTTATCAAAGTGTGGTTTAATTAAATGGCCCCGTGACGTCGGGAACAAGGAAATTCTTCCCGATCATAAAAACCTTGGGTCATGATGGACACCCGAAAGGCATTAAAACATTTGGAGAAGCTTCGGATTTACAAAAACTTTGAATGGTTATCATACTTATCTCTAATTGGTTTTTAATCGATATCATGTCATGTTCTAAAACAAAAGGAAATGTTACATCCAATAAGATGAAATTTAAAAGAAAGAAAAGAAAGCGAGGATTGAATAATATAATCTAAACGCGCTATGTACTTCACAGACTCAATAACTTACAATTGTTTGTGGACCTATAATAACGGGGCAATTACTACTCGCAATGTAGTAGTTTATTGTGGCCAGATAAATGACTTTCATGCTGAAATAAACATTTACCAAGGGGTAACAATATCGACAAATAACACAACTGTGTAGCAACGTAATATGGATTGTGCGTGACTGACGATTAAGGGTCGTAATGTGTCGCCAAATTTAATGTTTCTGCGACGGAACCGGACAATCAAGGGACCCGTTCGATTTCCTCGACACAAACCATGACATTTTTAAATCCTGATGAAAAATTCTTTAAGCCATCCGTGTCATTTTCATGTGACAAAGCAAAATGACAGACAGAATACTGATGGGAAAGACACCAGCCCTTGATGCAATCTTGCAACGTAAGGGAGAAGAAATTATAGTATATAATGACAGTAACGCTCATCAAATTTACGTAATTTTATTAATTATTTCTTTAAGCTTCAAAATAAAGTTTATTTATATTCACCGCTTAGATTTCTTATTACCAAATACAGTGAGAGAGAGAGAGAGAGAGAGAGAGAGAGAGAGAGAGAGAGAACTTTTTTTTTTAAGCGATTAAATAAAGATTTACGAATCCCATCCAGCCAGGTTGATGAACTCAACCTACTTAACAATTTCGATAAAAAAAAATTCTATGGCGTTGTGAATATATTTCTATCAACCCAAAAGTTTCTTTACCTCTGTTATATATAAAGAAGTGTAAATTACACCATTATATACCAAGTAAAATCCAAGTAAAATACGAGAGATAATTAGTTTTCTCAAACCCAAATCATAACTCTTAACTCTGTACAACATAAGGAAAAATTCGCCAATTTTCTATCGAATAAGTTAAACCAATGATACTTGTAAATACGTAACATTTACACATTAAAACACTTAACGCCAATTCAAGTTGAAATATTTTTATATAAATTGGTTCTTAATGTAATGTTCAACTTGAAAAGTAATAGCAACAAAGCCAATGGCGGCAATAAGAACATTAATAAATGTTTTAAAAAAAGTTTTCTAAATGTGAAAGTATCTTGTATCTCCGAAAACCTCATCGGAATAGATCGTATGGCTTTTGCCTCCTGCATTTTTTAATAAACTGACTACACGGTAACTAAGGCCAATTTCAAGAAGTTTAATTTCAAACTTGACAACAAACTAGAAAAGCACCTCCTCCTCCGAGATGGCACCAGCTCTTCTAAAAAAAAGTTCCCCATTTCAACCGTTGACATCAATTCACCATTTGGGGGGAATATCCTTCAAAAGACTTTTCTATCCATTTTATTGTGACCCTTCTACTTATTATTGGCTTTTACCCTGGATATACATCACGACTTTCTACCTACATACAGATCTTTCCTATCCCCCCCTCCTTCACTTCTACCCCCACCTCTCTCTCTCTCTCTCTATCTCTCTCTCTCTCTCTCTCTCTCTCTCTCTCTCTCTCTCTCTCATACCGGATGGATTCTCCCCGTCTCTTAAAAGTGGTTTCTTGTTAAGGTCTCCCTGAGGCTACTCCTAAGAGTTCTGACCATCTTAGTTATTCTACTCCCGTCGTTTCCATATTTCCTCGCAGAGATTCTTCACACTACAAATTGAAATTCTCCGTCAGAATATAAAAATATAAGAAAAAAAAATCCTTCCCACAATTTTCTCTCTGTCTTATCACGCAATTCAAACGTCCAGTCTGCAAAGAACTCTCCAAACTATGTCTGTGATACTTCCTTAGAAGAAAACACTTGAATCGTTTTGAAATATTCTAGCAAATGTCCCACCAACAACAGTGACTATTCATATGCAGTATGTGTATTATAGGGCGTATGTAGTATGTACACTACAAGTAATCTATAAATCCCATATACATACATAAATATGAGTATATATATATATATATATATATGCATATACATACACACATACTGTGTATATATATACACACATATATATATGCATATATATACACACACACATATATATATATATATATATATATACATTATATGTATATATACATATGTATATATATAAATTATTTATTATATATATACATATATATATGTATATATACATTATATATATAAATATATAATATACATACATACATACATACATACATACATATATATATATATATATATATATGTAACCATTTACAGCCCTGGTATTTAAGGATGTCATTCCAATGGTCTTGGCTTCAAATCCTGTGAGATCTGTGTAAGCCCGAGAAGAAATCGCAGTTAACATTCAATATGATCCTTGGAAAGCCTCCGGTGGGCATTCTAAAGCCCATTAAGATGGGCAGATGGAGCTATCCACATTCAAAGCTCAAGTATAAAAATACCTTTACCAAAAATCCGATTCGCGCTTCAGAACAATTCCCCAAATTTTTTCTCTCTCTCTCTCTCTCTCTCACCTACCTTCCAAATGTCTACACAATGAAATTTTTTACTGAAGGAAGGAGTTAAAACTCCCCAAGCAGCTGAAAAAAGTAAACAACGTGACTAATAATACGGAAATTTGCGAACGATATCTGTATGAAGAAGCAATTGCAGCGCATCTCTATACTTGCGTGTTATGTATAGTCATTTACACTGGGGACTTCTTGGGCAGTGTTATGGTTGACTTTAATTCATGTATGGCACTGAGTGGGTCGAGATTGGGCTAAGTTAAGATAAATATCTGAAAAAGCCATCACGTCTGCTCCATGCTACAACCTGCAGTGGTAACATTACGATAGCTAAAATATCACCAATAAGAGTAATAAATTGTTCATAAAAATTATAATCTAGTAAATATGACTGACTATAGGTAGCTTAGAGATATATCAGGGGCCGAAAGGAAGCTTAAAAAAATGGACGAATGACATGATACTGTTAGCACACGAACTAGAGAGTTTCATAAGAAAATAAGAATTTCCCTTCCTCAAGTTTAAGGGCAGGATAATAGGTAATGCCAGAATTATCAACGTCAGGAATAAAACCTACATAACTGTACATTTCTATATACAAAGAAATGTGTGAAAAAGAGAATGGACATAAAATTTGAAAGAAAAGAAAACAAAAGCGTTAGATTTCATGACAATAAACAGCCTTTTTCAATGCACGGAAGACTTATTTAAACAAACCACAAATGCAATCGAAATCGACAGCATTTCGGTCTACGAGGTTGATGGGTGGGACAATTATAAATCCCATTAAGCCCCACCTGCAACACTGAAGATTTCGATTCCTTCAAAACGAATCACTGACTAATAGACAGAAAGTAAGTACTTTTCTTTAACACATATGTAAATATTTTGTGAGGAAATGTATGTTTAATATGTTAAGATTTTTGTAATACAATTGGTAATAAACTTTTAGCGTAAAAAAAAATGAAATAACACTATAAACTCAAAAAAGAACAAAATAACATTATTAAATCAGAGATTGATGTTGTGACCCATATGGTCCTATTAGAACCAAGAACAGTTGCAAAAGTTCACCTACATCATGAGTAGAACTTCACATCAAAGAAAAAGGTTCTGCTCTTTCTTCGTACTGCAAGTGATTCAAGATGGCATCAAATGGTTACAAGAGGTGCACATCCTAGGAAGAGTATGAGGAACAGATTCGAACCTTCCACATGTAATGGATTATCTCCAGTTTATAGCTTTAAAAAGAGCCACAAATAGCATATTTAAGAACTTACTGCCATTTCTCTATGTAATAACCAAGTCAATATCAACTTTTAATATGTTTACAGACAAACGCATTAATTTTGTGTGCTATAGGATTTTTCCAGACTGCATTTTGCCAATCAGTAACAGGTTAATTGTTGAATGCACAAAGCCATGGGCCAAGTCGAACAGAGGAAGCATCAGCAGCAGGTGGCGGGAGAAGCGCGGTTGGCCAAACAAACAAGCCGCCAAACAGGGCACCGTTTATACACATGGCGGCCGCTTCTGGGTGGTTGTTAGGTGGGGAGGGGGGAGTTCTCACTGCCATCACATAGCCAGTCTCTCTCTCTCTCTCTCTCTCTCTCTCTCTCTCTCTCTCTCTCTCAAATCTTTTCTTTAATCTTCCTTCACCAACCATCCTTATTACTAGCACCATCTCTATTCTGCACACCTCCCCCTCCTGGTCCTCCATCCTTCCCGAACACAGCAATGGGCAGGACCCAACATCACCTCTGCATTTCCTTCGGTGCATATTATGGTGGGGTGTGATAGCCTGGTATAATCATCCCTATCGTAATTCCTATCATAATCCCGCCATCGCTCAAATACTTAACGAGTGAGAAAATGACCATGACGGCGAAGCAGCCGCCTGCCCATAGCAAGAGCGGGAATAATGGAGCCTCCCAACAGCACTGTAATTTCCTCTCCAGCTGATCTATTCCCTCCCAACGCCGGAGCAAGGTAGGATGATGCAGGGGCCCTTTCACACCCAATCAGCCACTTGGCCAAATCAAACAACATTTATGTTTTTTTCTTTTTAACCCTTTCACTTTCAACGTCATCTTTCTTTCGAGGTATTTAAAGATGTTTGCAATTATTCAGCAAAAGGCCGACAATAAAAGGGTGGGCAAAGAACGCCTTGTGACGAGAGAGACAGGAGGCCCGTTGAACTGATGAGACCAGCTGGTGACGAGAATGCTAGCAAGGATGACATTGGAAAGTGACATAACGACAACCATTCGGCTCTTTACATTTCTAAATCACTTAACGTCTTCACAAACCCTTCGAAGCCATGGATGGCAAAACAGAGAGAGAGAGAGAGAGAGAGAGAGAGAGAGAGAGAGAGAGAGAGAAAGAATGGGACAAAAAGAGAAAAGCGGCGAAAGCAGCTTCTCTTTTTATTCAAGAGACGGAGATTTTTCATCGACATCAAAGCTTTTGATTTACAGGCAAAGTCATATTTAACAGATGATCTAAAGGAGCACAGTGTTCAAACTTAACAAAGAAAAATTATTCTACATTTCTTTTCATCTTAAATAAAAAGGATAATTATTTTTTGTAAGCAAAACGTTCAGCAATAATAATAGTAGCCACAGATAACAATAAATTGAAACATAATTCACAAACATCTTTCATTATGAAGAAAAAAGATAACTGCTTTTCATACTAGCATAAATATGTGAAAGTTAATTAAAATCCAAAGGTTTGGTAATTAAAATAGCCTTTATTATGAAACATAAGAGAACGCCCCCCCCCCCCTTAAATAGGTATTTTTCATAAATTTAATAATCAGTCATAAATCACAGCTCCTCAGTTTAGACAATTAGGATGGCGAAACTTTTCAACAAAATGATTCTCGTGTGAAGCAAATTAGGATGTGAGAAATGGAATTACAGTAATAAACGATATTTCTATAAACAGTCTTTGGCCTGGTGACTAAATGAAAGAAAGTGCGATGAAATAAAAAAAAAGACAACATGATTACCTAAAAATGCAGAGAGAGAGAGAGAGAGAGAGAGAGAGAGAGAGAGAGAGAGAGATTACTATCATCAAGAGCATCAAGAAATCTGGAAGGTAATGCTCCTCCTCAAAGATTCCAAAGACTATTAATCAATTGTCACGGATTACGTAGTGGTGAAATACTGGTTGCCCAGACACAATGTCTCTCCTCGACCATACATCACACCCACACTATCCATCCAAATTCCAAACTGTGCTTCTATCTCACCCCCCCCCCCACACCATTCTTGCTACTCAAGCTATAAATTTCCAAGAACCCGCACACCGACACTTTTAAGGACACACGGTAATTCCAGCAACAAGATCATTAACTCCCATTCAAAGACCAAAAAAGACAATTTACTGAAAATATTAGAATAACGTCGGTGATAGAAATGGAGATTTAAAAAGGGCACAAAAAAATCACTGGTTTTACGTCACATAGAGAAATGAGAGCAACACTAGAAGTCTGAATGCTGATTCTCATTTGTTCATGAATGCAAAAACGTTCAAAGAAGTGAACTGGAAATTAGTTGGTCTCAAAATCCTGTTAAGGTATATGAATACCTTTTTGGACTAAGTTCCACATTTTCAGTCAAAGGATTTGACTGCAATTGTCAATTCATGTCAAAGAAAAGTATCCCATGCTATTCTAACACTCCAGTATACTGAATAACGTCCCTAAATTTTAAATCACAAGTTCATCCGAGCTCTCAATATATTTCTAATTGGATTTTAAACACTTTATATCTATAATCAATATATTTCTAATTGGATTTTAAACACTTTATATCTATAAACACAATTCTAGCCAATTTACTTCTTTTATAATTAACAATTTCATTCTAGTTCTGATAACTATCTAGACAACAAAAGTTGCATATATTTAGTAACCACCAACCCTGACACACGACTACTGACACTAAATATCTACGTGTGATTTCCTTACACAAATCTTACAGGTCGGAAACAGGAATTGCACTATGATTTGTGAATGTTTTGTGTTTCGTTTTTCACTTACATCAGCAGGATTTACATTTACTCGCCAACCCATACTACATAGTGAACTAAAAATAAATAATACCTCTAATGTATGTGATGTATAAAGAAAATACTTAATAGCAAATGTGATGGCATTTGCCTCAACAGTTCTTTACTAACATCCCTCCAATCCCTTATGAATAATACAAATTCCAAATATGTTGATGACAAATAAGAGCTCTCCTTTTCCTTCAAGACCTATAGGGAAGATAACAAGAAATAACCTTTATAAATCCTGAAACTTCTTTTTATAGTTTATTTATTTAAGATTTTGGAAAAACTTGAACAATTAATAAAAAGTAAAATATGAAAATTATCTTTTAAACTCCAATGCCTCTCAGCTTTTTTTACTCTTAGATACCGGTAAATTTTCCCTTTCCACACGCATTTATTCAGGAAACATACGATATTCTGTAGAAATATATAACAGAACAAAACAATTTAAATATTAACAAAGCTAAATAAACTTAAGACAAAAATTCATCTCGAGAGAGTGTGTGTGTGAGTTAAAAAATGAAACTGAAATCTGTGGTAAGCACAGACTCAGCTGATGAGTAGATATCTCGATAATGAGTGCTTATATATCTCAGGGTACTCTTAAGCCATCAGCACAAGGTATGGATGCTGGACTTCCAATCAAGTCATAAAATGAAAGCTTGTTATCTGTCTCCCCTCCATCCCCTGCCTTCTACATATTCCCTCGTTCTCCTATCTTCTCTGATACCACGGTAGGTAGAACATCAGTTTGTGGAGAGAGGGGGAGGATGGGATGGAGGGGAGGAGAAGAAAGAGAGCGAGGGAGGCTATGCCTTATCTGATAGCATCGGCGCCTCTCCGAGAGGGACATCATCCTCTCTTAAACCACCCACCCAAGTGGACACTACCACATCGTCAGCCACTGTATGTGAGTGTGTATGTCTGTCTAGTTTGTACCCAACAACGACATACCACGTTCTATAAAGGGATCAGCCCTCTTCAAAATGCTTAGTCTCACGTGATTCATAATTCACAGGGCCAGCAGAACAATGAGATTTTGTAAACCTGTTTGCTCTTAATAAAGATCTTGTACGTCTGGAAATTAGTTCAATCTGTACTGTTTAGTAAGCGTTAGAAAAACGATCGCCACAGGTCCAAATAGTGTAAAAACAACAGATAAGGAAAGAAATGCGAGATTCCACTCTGCTACTGAAAAAAAATAAGTGCATCTATATTAATGTTTAAAGTATCCGACTGTACAACTAAGAACCTATCACTTCACAACTCTCGTCACATCAAACGTGCTACTATACAACACCCGACAAAATTCCATTTCTTTAGTATCCTTTATCATTCGTCTTTATCAAATAAATTGCAGTATAACTGTGCGAACTACAGTATTTGTTAGCCATAAAGAGGAATTAAGCTGGGACAACTTTACAAGTAATACATGAGAGAGAGAGAGAGAGAGAGAGAGAGAGAGAGAGAGAGAGAGAGAGATAATCTAGGGCACTTTTCTGGCGGTATTTGTACTGGCAGAGATGAATGCCTTTTCTTGAGTCAACAACCTGGAACGACGTCAACATTATGCGAAAGACTTCAGAATAATGATGCTGGATTGCTATATATTCTCTCTCTCTCTCTCTCTCTCTCTCTCTCCTCTCTCCTCTCTCTCTCACATAAATAAAGAAATGCCTTAATAAAAATCAAGGTACCAGCGAGTATTTCAACATATGATAGGATAAACAGTTGGACTTTTAAAAGCAAGTTCTTTCAATACTCAAGTTAATGTTAACTGTTATTCTGCATAATGGTTCATTATATGACTTGGCCATAACACAGCATCTTCGTAAATTGCGCATTTCAAGTCATACCTTCGAACACTAAAAAGAATAACGAAGAATATAACAGAGGCACAATAATACACACACACCCTATATATATATATATATATATATATCTACATTATATATATATATACATATATATATATATATACATATACATATATATATATATATATATATAAATATATATATATACATATATATAAATACATATATATATAAATATATCTATATATACAGTATATATAGATATATATATACAGTATATATAGATATATATATATATATATATATATAGATATATATATATATATATATATACAGTATATATATACAGTATATATATAGATATAGATATATATATATATATATATATCTTAGAAATACCAAGAATATTATTTTACTGCAACTGACGAAAAAATAAATTTATAACAGACATCCAGGATAAAATATAATTTCCTTTCAATAAAGTGAAGAAACAGTTGCTGGCTTTAAAAATAAGAAACAAACTAACGTAAAAATATAGTGTTGACAGAAAATTAAGAAAATACCTATCATAGAAGAGGTAAGCATACTTCTGCTAACAAATCAAAATAATTTTAAAAAATATATAAAAGTAGAGATGTTTTAAGGAGTAACAGTAGAAAGAAACGCAAAAGAGGTTAGGAAGGAATGCTGTTGGGACTTGATTAGGTCAAAGATAGTTGGGGACAACGGCCATACGACCCCCAAAACACCCCCACCTATTTGTCAACAACTCGCCACTTGTCTTATGTATTTATAGACCTCTTCCTTACCTTGTAATCTCTTCGACCCTTAAATATGATATAAACTCTAAACCTAAATCCCAAACTTTATATATGGAGTATCTTCGGCACATAATGCATACACAAGGAAAAAAATCTAAGCCCTAATTTTATAAAATGCAAATTTATATGAAACTGATGGCAAAATCTGATAACACAGGTTAACTACAATAATATGGATTTGGTAGCTTATTCTGTGATAAACTTCGATATACAATATATTGTTAATTGTCAAAAAATAGAAGTATGAAAGAAACGTTGAAAGGCCCCTTCATTCTCTGGGGAAGGAATCAAATCAAACTATTCCTAGCAAAAGGCTAATAACCAAGGTACCCGAATGAATTAAAAGTATATAACAGACCTCAACAATTGCAAATAAAGTTGCAGATAACATTTCAAACAAAATTACATGGCGCCTCTGGGTCGCCTCATACTGTACTTACCAATCTTCTGGTGAACAAGGCAGAAAACTCCCTTTACTAACGTACCTGAAATTGAGAAAGAAAGGAGAGTGAGCTATAAGCAATACAAAACTCGCTTCTATTTGCAGATGGTTTCATATTACTTCTTTACAAACTAAACTTTGGACTGGATTCTTATCTCAATATGTACGTTTATTTATAAGTTTCACGGTTTACAATTCCAAGTATGGAGGGGAATTAGAGGTTGCAAAACCGCACATCTCTGATTTAGTAAATAATTTGGAGTACATGTGATTCCATCCTACTAAGCCAAGAGGAAAAGTATATACTAAACCATGGTTTCACATGAACAGAAGATAATATATGAAATTTAGATATGAACCTGACCGACCCTGGTCACTGCAACCAAAAAATTATTCTCCTGCGTTTAACATTATTATAACACACACACACTTGGAAAAACTATCCTCAAGAAGCACGTCATAACAATATACAAAAATCACTTGAGGTACAGATTGTAGCATAATCTTTTTAAATTAAATGCTAAAAATTATGACATAAAAATCTCAATATTATATCATATCTAATTTGATTCATATCTAATTATGCCAACGTAAAAAATCTAAAATAATTTTATTCTTGAGCAGAACTTTTCCCTACTTTTTAGCTCAAAAACAGTCAAAGCAACTTTTTCACAACAAGGCCAATAGAAAATAATTCCTAGAAGTAAGCTACAGATGATAGAAGAGCAGGAGGAAATGGGTGTTACAAGGAAGGGCGCCAGGACCCACAAGAAAATAAATAATTGTATGGCAGAGGAGGGTATAGGTTTGGGGTGATAGGGCCATGTAACCACCTAGGCCCTTCGTGACGACTGACAAGCCTCAAACGAGGTGGTTCCGGAGGGTGAGAAGGGCATTTTACAAAGGCCAACTTTGCACAAGATGCCTCCACCGGAGGCGCGTCCGATTGTTTGCAAGTGCAAATAGGACAGTTTTTGTGTGTAATACAAACCAAGTGGACATAATTCTCCATATCTCCAACAAAATTCACTCAAGAATATCCATTTAAATTCCACCAATGATGATCTACAACAGTACTAAAAGATTAACAGGCCACGCAACCACATTCCTACTTAAGATTTCTCATACAGAGAGAGAGAGAGAGAGAGAGAGAGAGAGAGAGAGAGAGAGAGAGAGAGAGAGAGAGAGAGAGAGTCTATGGTACATCCATTTATCCCAATCATCCACGAGCATTAATCCAAATGAGTTTACTCCTTATCCTCCCTATTAATAAGATCAGAAAAGGCGTGCACCAGCTTCAACAGCGCGCTATATAAACAGTCACGGGAGTTTCCCTCTTACAGAGGTTTAGTAAACAAGCCAAAATCACACAGAGGTGGGTCGCATCTTGCCCGGTACCTTGGACATGAAAAGCGTGACATTGACCGCCGACAAAGGTGTTCAAGCCTCACACAGCCCGTCACGCCAGTCCCCGCCCTACAGCCACACAACACAAGGACCTAATTTGCATGATACAGGCGGGGGCGGAAAGGTAGGTGAGCACTCTGCCAACGGGATAAAGGCCCAGTTAGCGCGCAGGCAGGTGTGTGTTGAGGGAGGGAGGGTGAATGGGAAGATGTCGAAGGGAGGGGACGGTAGGGAGTCGTCTGTTGAGAGAGAGAGAGAGAGAGAGAGAGAGAGAGAGAGAGAGAGTGCAATAACAAACTACGAAGGTAAAATTCTGATTTACAAAAAGAAAATAAGTGACTAAACAAAAAATTTAATTTTACAAGTTAAAACCACCATTGAGTAGGAAAGTAAAGATACCTCTTATGAAGTACGGGAAATAATAACACTATAATGATTGCCCCCCCCCACCAAAAAAAAAAAAAAAACTATATATGTCCTCTCCAATATGACAACAGCATGAAGAAAAGTCATGTATTTTCATCGTCTAAAACGATTCAGGCTGTCACATTGGGTGACTGGTCCAAGAATGCCATTCACCATATCTTCTCCGAAGCCCCATACGGCACGGTGTAGAAGTGTACCTGCTCCTCGGGAAAGGTGTTAGAAATACGAGTGTTGGGGGAGGAGGAGAGCTCAAAGTGGAATTCAGTAGGAGAGAGCGGACACATGAAAAGGTATTGACCGTTAATTTCAAAAGCAGGTATTTCGTCGTCATAACAATTTTCCTTTTACCAACCAAAGCTAGAGAAAATAGCCAATCCATTATCGAATTCTAGAGCAATTTTGAATCTAGAAATATCGAAAGTGAAGATATTATTGTCAAATAATTATACTCGAGATCATGCATTGAAATTACATTTCAGGCGCTTTTATTTCCATGATCATCGCGTCAGGACCGTACACTACAAAGGATAGCTTACCACACTTATATTGCACATACACACACATGTTTATATATATATATATATATATATATATATATATATATATATATATATATATATATATATTATATATATATATATATATATATATATATATATATATATATATTACTTACTAAGCTACAATCCTAGTTGGAAAAGCAGGATGCTATAAGGCCAAGGACCCCAACGGGAAAAATAGCCCAGTGAGGAAAGGAAACAAGGAAAAATAAAATATTTTAAGAACAGTAACAACATTAAAATAAATATTTCCTATATAAACTATAAAAACGTTAACAAAACAAGAAAAGTGTGCCCCCAAACAAGAGAACTCTAACCCAAGACAGTGGAAGACCATGGTACAGAGGCTATGGTACTACCCTAGACTAGAGAAAAAGGATTTGATTATGGTGTAATTCTCCTAGAACTGCTTACCATAGCTAAACAGTTTATTCTACCCTTACCAAGAGGAAAGTAGTCACTGAACAATTACAGTGCATTAGTTAACACCTTGGGTGAAGACGAATTGTTTGGTAATGTCAGTGTTGGCAAGCGTATGAGGACATAGGAGAATCTGTAAAGAATAGGTCAGACTATTCGGTGTATGTGTAGGCAAAGGGAAAGTGAACCGTAACCAGAGAGAAGGATCCAATGAAGTACTGTCTGGCCAGTCAAAGGTCCCCATAACTCTCTAGCGGTAGTATCTCAACAGGTGGCTGATGCACTGGCCAACTTACTACCTAAATATATATTATATATATCATATATATAATATATATTGGTAGCAGTAGTCTGTATTCCTTTACTACTTAATTAAAACTATAATTTCTCAATTTACTAATTATCTAGTACTCACATCACAATTTCGGCATGAAAAGTCTGTTAACATAGAGTAACATGAGTAAATTAATATGGAAAAGTCTGATAACATTAGAGTAACATGAGAAAATTAATAAGGAAGGAAGTCTGATTACATTAGAGTAACATGTGCGAATTAATAAGGAAAGTCGATAACAGAGTATATATCATGAGCAAATTTATAGGGAAAAGTCTGATATGATTAGAGAAACATGAGTAAATTATGGAGGAAACGTCTGAAAACATTAGAGTAACATGAGCAAATTAATAAGGAATGAAGTCTGATTACATTAGAGTAACATGTGCAAATTAATAAGGAAAAGTCGAAAACAGAGTATCATGAGCAAATCTATAGGGAAAAGTCTGATAACATTAGAGTAACATAAGCAAATCAATAAATAAGGACAAGGCTGATAACATTAGAGTAACACGAGTAAAACAAAAGTATCTTTTCAGGAGTTTTTAATAACCGTCCCTGTATGCCCACTTGTGGGTGGGCGTGACTAGTTTTTTGTAAAAATACAGAACTAATCAGGACAGTAAACAGAAACTGTACCCTAGTGAAAGATTTAGAAATATGCAAGAGTAGAAAAGTTGAATAAATGTAAAAAGAATATGACTAAGGGTGGAGAAGATTTAGCAACAAATGTTGGTGTGGAGGTTGAAAGGCAGTAGATTTGTGCTTCTGGGAGTTCATGTACAGAAGAGGCGAGGTACAGAATATAGTAGGTTAAACAAGGCAGATGGGTGCAAAGGATTGGGAAGAAACCTAGAATGATTATGGTAGCATTGTTTTGGATATAAAGGGATTCTTGAACCAACTGTTTTTTATCGAAGTGAAATGTGGTTACTGTCTACAAACGAAAAAGATAAGGTGAGGGCGACAGACATGAATTGTTTCCTATTACCAAACATATGAAGAATTATATGTGAAATCTAATAAACAAATTTAACAACATACACTACACAAACAAGAAAACTCTTCTCAAAGTTAAAAAGAAAGAAATCAGAGGAAAGAGAGGAAACATGAGAAACATGTTCGTGCTCACAATATGAGGCAGTGAAAGGTGGTGTTTTTAAGGATCGACAACAGCAAATTACAATGGGTATAGGCAAATGAACCGCGGTGTCTGATTCTGTCATTAGAGAAACTGCAACAAGGGATGATTCATCCGTGGGGTGCGATTGCTGCTCTAGAGAGGTTTCAGCTTCATGAGTGATGACCCAATTAGAATCATCATCAACATTTGCGTTACTTCAAAGGCTTACTTGGGTTACTCTGTTATCAAACCGCTGACGTGAATTCATTTGAATGGATGTATAACCAATTCCCGTCCGGTTAATAACAGTGAAAAAATAATAACTTTTTTCTCCTTTAAGTTGTAGAATTCATAAATTCGCATTCATTCCTTAGGTTTCAAAAGCCATCGACGGCAACATACAAGAAGCTGCCTAACAATCTCCCTAACAAAAATGATGGATGAATACACACTATTGAAGTTTGGCATGAAATCGCATTTACACAAATTGCTGTGAGAGAGAGAGAGAGAGAGAGAGAGAGAGAGAGAGAGAGAGAGAGAGAGAGAGAGAGAGAGAGAGAGAGAGAGGTTCTAATTATGGATAAGACGAAAAAAAAAACAGTTCCAAGAAACATGCATGATGAAGATTAGTTTAAAATCTGATTCCTCATGATTGTGGCTCTTTTCTCACAAAACATCAAGCAACCTTAAAGCATCGTTACAGAGGTTGATAAACAACAAATTGGGCTTAATCTTCACTCTGATCCAGATCTCGACCAGGATACTCCAAACTATAAGCCATTTACAATTATTATTTTGTTCTTTGTTTTGTTTAACCTCACGGAAATAACAATAGGCCATGGGTCAAATACCAAATACTGTTGGTGATATGAATCTGGAAGAATGAAACTATTTGCAAAAAAAAAAAAAAAATCTTAGGAAAATATTTATAGAAATTCCTTCACAGTGAAATAAATCGACACAATAAAATGGACACCGAAGGCTCTCAGTTCTATCAGATTTTCATAAAGCCAGCAACTATTTTAGCATTAATTATCTCTTTCTCTTCAAGAGGCGACGATTTTGATAAACCTGTCTACGAACTAAGTGATTATGTATATACATATATCCATGTGCATATTCCATATACAGAGATAAAAAGGGAAATAAGTCCCCAGAATTTTTTCCAAGTAAGGCAAATGTTTTATACTGATCACTAAAGTAAAGTAGTGATAATAAAGAACTTAAAAAAACAAATAAAAGAAATAAAAAAGCCTGGTTAGGAAGAGAAAAACTCTGAATCCCGTATAAGATCTAAAAATATGTAGCCGACTTTACGGCAAGACAAAATCAAGAATTGGCTTCGTGGTAAGGAATTCTACGCTTGCATGTATAATGAGAACAATCAATAAATTTACAAAAATGAATTATAAGCCATCCAAAGTTATAGATCCATAAAATCTCAACAACTTATAACGAACAGGATCATGGCGTCAATTTACATTCCACTATGATTCGCATTCCAAGTTTACACTAATAACCAAGACTCACAATCTGCAAAGCGTGAACTCATCATTTCACGTATTAAAATGTTGAAATGTGTAGAAAGTAACTTGCTGCTTACAGTTCCAGTACCAATGTTTAATGTTCAAAGGAAATGGGCATAAACACCGATATTACCAAAACTAATGCACGCAAAGTAATACTACTTTGATATCATAAACATGGACGACACCGCTTTATGGAATTTATCATAAAAAGATTAGCTACAATCCCACATTCAATCACCTGGCTACAGCAACTCTACAAAGCAAAGAAAATGAGAGATCCTTAGGCCCAAATGCTCCCCTGAGCCACCTTGCTACAATTCCATGTATAATGATAAGATTTTTCCACCCCATTCTTTCTGGCCTGTCACCTCTGGAAGTATATTTGAGCAAACTTAATTCTCAACTTCATGGCGAGGATTGTATATTAATTTGACAAAAGATGTCTGTTGCTGGCGAGATTTTAAAACATTGTACCAACATATTGCTTGAAAACTTAGAGGTCCTTTTCTGGCACAATTCTTCCCAGGTGTTCATGGCATGAAAAAAGGGAGCCATCAATACTAAATGAAGTTCCCAGTTAAAAAAAATCGTTCTAGTCCCCAATTGTTCCTTTTGAACAAAATTAAACTCCTTTACCGAAAAATATTTCAAAATCAATTTGATCGATGTCATTCCCGTGATTTTGAAGAAGAAAAGCTCCAGTCAGATAGACATAAAAGCCTAAATAACAAATACAATTATTGCAAAAAGAAAAACAGTCTGTTTAACCTTACAAAAAGAATCATTAGTGAGAGAAAAGAGAAAATAGTTGAAATGCGAACTCCACGAAAGTACACCAGCACATAATAGAGATAGCTGGAAACATAAAACACTTCGCCCAATCTATATAATGTGATCGATCATCAAACAATGACTAAAAGGAAATAAAAATGAAGCAAATAGTATCATCCAACCATGGAACCGCTTGTGATTGTAAATAAGTCAAGGAACTGTCTTCAGCAATAAAAAAAATAAAAAATAAAAGGAAAAAAAAGCGCTCGCGCGTTTAATGCACGCATTGAGAGAGAGAGAGAGAGAGAGAGAGAGAGAGAGAGAGAGAGAGAGAGAGAGAGAGAGAGAGAAATAAATAAAATTCTAGTAAAATACAGTATGATTCGGTAACAAATCAAAAGAGCTACCCTAGTGTTGATTAACCTTATGAAGACAGACACTACAGTAATACTACGTCTGATCTTGTTCTCAAATCAAACTGGACAAACAAAACAAGAAATAAATAGACTGTCAGAGAGAGACAGCTTGTGGGTATGACAGAGGGGCGGGGAAGGGTGTTCAGCAGGTTGGTGGGTATGATGGCCGCCCTGATAGCAAGGACCGTAGGCGGCTTCGAGGTCTAACCTGACGCCGTACACAGTTCTGGTTTGACATTCTCTCTCTCTCTCTCTCTCTCTCTCTCTCCTCTCTCTCTCTCCTCTCTCTCTCTCTCTCTCTCTCTCTCCACTAGATGCAAGTAACTAAACTTGAAGAATACGAATACAATATTCTAATCGCACAACAGTGGAACTTCAGAAGGAAACTTGTGTATTTGTAGGTTATCACAACACTAATAAGACACATATATACAGTATATATATATATATATATATATATATATATATATATATATATATATATTATATATATATATATATATATATAGGCCTATACATATATAAACACGCAATCGCAAAAACCTGCAAGAACACGTGATGCTCTTATGCAATAAACCACAAGGAAATAAAATAAAACTGAATAAATCTTGATCGGTCCATTCTCTTATCATTATCAAGAGTATGAAACCGATCAGGATTCTGACAGTATTTTAATTTTTGTCTAGATTTTTGCACACACATACACACAATCACACACATACATACATACAACATACATACATACTACTGTATATACATACTGTATGTATGTATATGTGTATATATACATATATATATATATATATATATATATATATATATATATACATATATATATACATTAGGTTGTAAGGCAACTAGGAAACGAAGAATACTTGTAACCCCTATTAGCCAAACTTCACTGTCACTGACGTTTACAATTTTTACATACTAAATTAAAAGCTGGGAATTTCACATTTATACTAAGCATAATCTAATAAAACAGCAAAAATCATACTCGCACACTAACTCAAATATCACTTTCAACTTCCAGAAGTTCACCCAACATATATAAGAAACACGGAAGAATACATTCTGACACTGCACGTACTATGAGCGTATACGCACGCAAAAAAAAAGATAATAGGTACAGTACACACAAATCTACTTCCTTATCCGCATGCCATCTTACTCTGCACTTCTCTTCTCTTCCCAAAGTACGGTGATGTTAATCTATTTGAGAGTCGTCTGCCCTGTCATCACCAGGTGCAAATTAATTGCCATTCTTCATCTTCTTGAGGGACTAAGTAAGACTTGCGAATTTTGCTGGTCTCCCGTTCTCGTTCATATTACAAAAATAATTTATTTTTCCAGAGTAAAGGCAAAACAAATATAGAATAGCGTTAAAGCAATGTTTAATATATCCAAGTCCAATCTAAGAGGGAATATATGTATGCGAACGAATGCTGTCTGCGTGTAATGTATACCAGTACATAATTACAGAGCACATTACGGGGCCACCATGCATAACTAATACCTCATCAAGCGACCAGAACGACTGCAGGTTATGCCTACCTCCTCATAATTTCACAAACAATTATCACTTATTACCATCCTAACCCGACTCATAACCACCAATAATAAACTCGTTATAAATACACACACACAAAACTTCGTCCATTACCCTTTAAGCTGGAGAGAGAGAGAGAGAGAGAGAGAGAGAGGAGAGAGAGAGAGAGAGAGAGAGAGAGAGAGAGAGAGAGAGAGAATTTACACAAAACAAGAATATCTGCTCTAGATCATCATCATCACCACCAGCTTCATAATAATATCAGCTACCATGTACAGAATATCTCTATTATAGCATTCTACGTTATTTATTAGATCATGCAGGTACATCAACTACCGCAGGGCTATTTTCCACTAATAAGCATTAGTCTGCATATAATATAGCATCTAACTCTGGCGGGGTACCCCTTACAATGGGCCGGTTCCTTCTCCGCAAGCCACACAGGGTCGAATTTCTCACACTACCATTAGCGGTTCTCGCCAACCCTTGATTACAACTAAATTATGGTTAAATAATTATCCCCAAGAGTGAGCTAAGGAGAACTAATAATGATCTATGAATATTGCAATTACAGAGTAATCAATGACTTACACAAAAGATACGGAGTCAAAACTTTTAAAGAAGCTAAATCAACGTTATCAAATAGAACTACTGAGGGAAGCAGGCACTCTAGTCGCTAGAATTAGAAGGCTTTCAATCAACCAAAATTGAAGAAGAGCTAAGAAAGCGAACAGTCTCAAGTGGTCGAGGAAAATGCGGAAGACAGAAGATCTCGGCTTCCAGGAATGTAATAATGAACTTAATGGAATGAAATGCAGAATTATTTCATTCATTTCCAATTACACGGATAAGCGTAGACATTTTATAAATTCATCTCGATTCATAAAATGTGAAAAAACTTATGAATAAGAAGACGTAAAAGCAGACGAAAGGCAGTATGCATATAAGATTGCATGTATTCAAAATAATAAAAAGCAATTTGTAAAACCTTGAATTAATATTTTACCTGAAACTCGCACAAGGCAGATAACAGATAAGGAAACTATATAAAAAATGATTGGTGTAGCCTATCTAGACAAAAACACGATTTTTTATAACCAAACATTTTATTGTTTTCAAATGAATAAAATCAATAAAAACAGTCTTTATTATGATGCGGGTATCCATAAAATGCGTAATGTGCCATCACACCAACTCAAACTGATGATACAATTACCTACGGTAAGGATTCGAAAAGCAACGTAGATTCGCTTATTTTCTGCTCTGGATCAACACCTATTCTTTTGGTTTAATAATGTCCAACTCTTCAGCCTTCCTGCCTTTTCAATCCACCCTGAACACGAACTGGTTTATCCACATTTTCCCCTCTTCAACCCCTTTCTCTTCCCAACCAGAGCCAGCCAGCAGACAGTCAGCCACCTGATGCCCGCGGCTAAGCAAGAGGGAGGGGAAGAGGGACAGAAGAGAGAGAGAGAGAGAGAGAGAGAGAGAGAGAGAGAGAGAGAGAGAGAGAGAGAGAGAGAGAGAAAGCTGGAAGTTGCCATCAATCGCAACAAGCCTAACCGGGATCGATTTTAATCCTGCAGGAATCGCTTAATCATTTTTGCAAGCGTCTCTAAGCTAGAATACTCTTTCACAATGCAGGAGGCTACAGCATAATCTCGTCTCGACAGGGTTTCACGGCTTATTAAGCCACGGCTAAGCCAGCAAAAAGCAGGCAAGCGGCTGGCACATATAAACAGCTCACCAAGTGGCATTAATACTGCGCGCTGCTGAGCTGATTGAATGCCAGTTGCAGGCACCTATTACATAAATTGGATCAATTACAACAAATCGCCTTAAGCCGGCCCGGGGCAAATGGGTAAATCAGTGAATTATTAGACCATGTCATAATGAACTTGCACACTCGCTCGTCATCTCACAGTTGCTAAGAGCTCCCCTCTTCATCTTAACCGCTCCAAACCTAATTAATGGAAACACAAGAAAGAAATATGCCTTCATTCAGAAAATGCGCTAAACGGCCATAAATAATTACAAGGCTAGTCTAAACTAATGAGTAATATGCAGATTCAAGTAATGGCGCTATTACATTTCAACGGCGTTTTCACACATACAAGCACACACCATTCATGCAGGACAAAGCAACTACTTCATTAACCCCCAATAGTATGTGCTTAACATATACCAACAAACAGATGTAATGAAAGGCGTAGCTATAGTTTCTCACAATAAGGATGCAGTTCTGAGTGAAAGCCATTTAAACAAACAAACATAATACTAACTCTGTAAGTGCAATCGTCCTTTGTGAAAACCAGAGAGAGAGAGAGAGAGAGAGAGAGAGAGAGAGAGAGAGAGAGAGAGAGAGAGAGAGAGAGAGTTTCCCTTTTAAAACAAGGGAATAACTGTGATTATCGATGTTATACGATCAATCAACTTGGATTTTGCTATGAAATTGCCATATCTAGTTAAAATGTGATGCCAAGCTCTCCCACAGTTCTAAAATCAAAATCTTCTTATTTAATATATTAATGAGGTTTCTTTGAACGAAAATGTTTCGATTACAATAAATACGGCCCCTTTCAAAGCTAAAGAAAACATACTCATAAGTATTTACCTTGACTATCATGATTACATGAAATTCATTATTTTAAACGGTATATTTCATCTGAAATTTTTTTTTACAATATTTAATCTATCTACAAACCTCCTTTTCAAAAATCACACAACAAAGATCTTCACAGAGTTTTCTTTAAAGGATAAAAGAGTTGCTAAGAATGACTGCTATTTGAATTTGTTTCTAAGTATCAAAACATATCTCACCGTCTTACGTTCTTCTCATTAAGCGTCTCCTTTTTTTCTATGAAGGCCAGGTTAAAAGCATATCTTATATATCATTATCGGCGTTAATATAATTCACCATGGGAATAAAATTTAGGAAACCAAAATCAAGTCGATCAACTTACAGAGAATGAAATGATATATGCAAAACAAACTATAACATATATACGTGATTTTCTACACACACACACACACACACACACACACACACACACACATATATATATATATATATTATATATATATATATATATATATATATATATATATATATATATATATATATGTATATATAGGCTATATACATATATATATATATATATATATATATATATATATATATATATATATATATATGTATATATAGGCTATATATATATATATATATATATATATATATAGTATATATATATATATATATATATATATATATATATATATATATATCATCCTCATCAACCAAAACTAGCTCAATGCAGGAAAAAGGCCTCAGGAGAGTTCTTAAACTCCCGTCTGTTTATGGTCTTTCTAATCCTGTTTATACAAGCATTTTTTTAGATCGTCATCCATCGTCTTTTCTTCTTTCCCTGATTCTCTTGCAATCTCTAGGGACTTGACATTCTTAATGTCCATCTATTTTCCGTCATTCCTCATTATATCTTCTGCCTACGTCCATTTTTTTCTCTTACATATTTATTAGAATATCATCTACTTTAGTTTTCTCTCCTCGTATTCATGTTGCTTTTCCTGTATCGTAGTGTTATTCCAGTTATTG
>NC_090751.1:71122451-71159951 GCF_036898095.1 Palaemon carinicauda
GAAGGAAACTTGTGTATTTGTATATACAACACTAATAAGACATATATATATATATATATATATATATATATATATATACATATATATATATATATATATATAGGCCTATACATATATAAACACGCAATCGCAAAAACCTGCAAGAACACGTGATGCTCTTATGCAATAAACCACAAGGAAATAAAATAAAACTGAATAAATCTTGATCGGTCCATTCTCTTATCATTATCAAGAGTATGAAACCGATCAGGATTCTGACAGTATTTTAATTTTTGTCTAGATTTTTGCACACACATACACACAATCACACACATACATACATACATACATACATACTACTGTATATACATACTGTATGTATGTATATGTGTATATATATATATATATATATATACATTAGGTTGTAAGGCAAATAGGAAACGAAGAATACTTGTAACCCCTATTAGCCAAACTTCACTGTCACTGACGTTTACAATTTTTACATACTAAATTAAAAGCTGGGAATTTCACATTTATACTAGCATAATCTAATAAAACAGCAAAAATCATACTCGCACACTAACTCAAATATCACTTTCAACTTCCAGAAGTTCACCCAACATATATAAGAAACACGGAAGAATACATTCTGACACTGCACGTACTATGAGCGTATACGCACGCAAAAAAAAAAAAAAAAAAAAAAAAAGATAATAAGTACAGTACACACAAATCTACTTCCTTATCCGCATGCCATCTTACTCTGCACTTCTCTTCTCTTCCCAAAGTACGGTGATGTTAATCTATTTGAGAGTCGTCTGCCCTGTCATCACCAGGTGCAAATTAATTGCCATTCTTCATCTTCTTGAGGGACTAAGTAAGACTTGCGAATTTTGCTGGTCTCCCGTTCTCGTTCATATTACAAAAATAATTTATTTTTCCAGAGTAAAGGCAAAACAAATATAGAATTAGCGTTAAAGCAATGTTTAATATATCCAAGTCCAATCTAAGAGGGAATATATGTATGCGAACGAATGCTGTCTGCGTGTAATGTATACCAGTACATAATTACAGAGCACATTACGGGGCCACCATGCATAACTAATACCTCATCAAGCGACCAGAACGACTGCAGGTTATGCCTACCTCCTCATAATTTCACAAACAATTATCACTTATTACCATCCTAACCCGACTCATAACCACCAATAATAAACTCGTTATAAATACACACACACAAAACTTCGTCCATTACCCTTTAAGCTGGAGAGAGAGAGAGAGAGAGAGAGAGAGAGAGAGAGAGAGAGAGAGAGAATTTACACAAAACAAGAATATCTGCTCTAGATCATCATCATCACCACCAGCTTCATAATAATATCAGCTACCATGTACAGAATATCTCTATTATAGCATTCTACGTTATTTATTAGATCATGCAGGTACATCAACTACCGCAGGGCTATTTTCCACTAATAAGCATTAGTCTGCATATAATATAGCATCTAACTCTGGCGGGTACCCCTTACAATGGGCCGGTTCCTTCTCCGCAAGCCACACAGGGTCGAATTTCTCACACTACCATTAGCGGTTCTCGCCAACCCTTGATTGCAACTAAATTATGGTTAAATAATTATCCCCAAGAGTGAGCTAAGGAGAACTAATAATGATCTATGAATATTGCAATTACAGAGTAATCAATGACTTACACAAAAGATACGGAGTCAAAACTTTTAAAGAAGCTAAATCAACGTTATCAAATAGAACTACTGAGGGAAGCAGGCACTCTAGTCGCTAGAATTAGAAGGCTTTCAATCAACCAAAATTGAAGAAGAGCTAAGAAAGCGAACAGTCTCAAGTGGTCGAGGAAAATGCGGAAGACAGAAGATCTCGGCTTCCAGGAATGTAATAATGAACTTAATGGAATGAAATGCAGAATTATTTCATTCATTTCCAATTACATGGATAAGCGTAGACATTTTATAAATTCATCTCGATTCATAAAATGTGAAAAACTTATGAATAAGAAGACGTAAAAGCAGACGAAAGGCAGTATGCATATAAAATTGCATGTATTCAAAATAATCAAAAGCAATTTGTAAAACCTTGAATTAATATTTTACCTGAAACTCGCACAAGGCAGATAACAGATAAGGAAACTATATAAAAAATGATAGGTGTAGCCTATCTAGACAAAAACACGATTTTTTATAACCAAACATTTTATTGTTTTCAAATGAATAAAATCAATAAAAACAGTCTTTTATTATGATGCGGGTATCCATAAAATGCGTAATGTGCCATCACACCAACTCAAACTGATGATACAATTACCTACGGAAAGGATTCGAAAAGCAACGTAGATTCGATTATTTTCTGCTCTGGATCAACACCTATTCTTTTGGTTTAATAATGTCCAACTCTTCAGCCTTCCCTGCCTTTTCAATCCACCCTGAACACGAACTGGTTTATCCACATTTTCCCCTCTTCAACCCCTTTCTCTTCCCAACCAGAGCCAGCCAGCAGACAGTCAGCCACCTGATGCCCGCGGCTAAGCAAGAGGGAGGGGAAGAGAGAGAGAGAGAGAGAGAGAGAGAGAGAGAGAGAGAGAGAGAGAGAGCTGGAAGTTGCCATCAATCGCAACAAGCCTAACCGGGATCGATTTTAATCCTGCAGGAATCGCTTAATCATTTTTGCAAGCGTCTCTAAGCTAGAATACTCTTTCACAATGCAGGAGGCTACAGCATAATCTCGTCTCGACAGGGTTTCACGGCTTATTAAGCCACGGCTAAGCCAGCAAAAAGCAGGCAAGCGGCTGGCACATATAAACAGCTCACCAAGTGGCATTAATACTGCGCGCTGCTGAGCTGATTGAATGCCAGTTGCAGGCACCTATTACATAAATTGGATCAATTACAACAAATCGCCTTAAGCCGGCCCGGGGCAAATGGGTAAATCAGTGAATTATTAGACCATGTCATAATGAACTTGCACACTCGCTCGTCATCTCACAGTTGCTAAGAGCTCCCCTCTTCATCTTAACCGCTCCAAACCTAATTAATGGAAACACAAGAAAGAAATATGCCTTCATTCAGAAAATGCGCTAAACGGCCATAAATAATTACAAGGCTAGTCTAAACTAATGAGTAATATGCAGATTCAAGTAATGGCGCTATTACATTTCAACGGCGTTTTCACACATACAAGCACACACCATTCATGCAGGACAAAGCAACTACTTCATTAACCCCCAATAGTATGTGCTTAACATATACCAACAAACCAGATGTAATGAAAGGCGTAGCTATAGTTTCTCACAATAAGGATGCAGTTCTGAGTGAAAGCCATTTAAACAAACAAACATAATACTAACTCTGTAAGTGCAATCGTCCTTTGTGAAAACAGAGAGAGAGAGAGAGAGAGAGAGAGAGAGAGAGAGAGAGAGAGAGAGAAAGGCAGAGTTCCCTTTTAAAACAAGGGAATAACTGTGATTATCGATGTTATACGATCAATCAACTTGGATTTTGCTATGAAATTGCCATATCTAGTTAAAATGTGATGCCAAGCTCTCCCACAGTTCTAATAAAATCAAAATCTTCTTATTTAATATATTAATGAGGTTTCTTTGAACGAAAATGTTTCGATTACAATAAATACGGCCCCTTTCAAAGCTAAAGAAAACATACTCATAAGTATTTACCTTGACTATCATGATTACATGAAATTCATTATTTAAACGGTATATTTCATCTGAAAATTTTTTTACAATATTTAATCTATCTACAAACCTCCTTTTCAAAAATCACACAACAAAGATCTTCACAGAGTTTTCTTTAAAGGATAAAAGAGTTGCTAAGAATGACTGCTATTTGAATTTGTTTCTAAGTATCAAAACATATCTCACGTCTTACGTTCTTCTCATTAAAGAGTCTCCTTTTTTAAATGAAGGCCAGGTTAAAAGCATATCTTATATATCATTATCGGCGTTAATATAATTCACCATGGGAATAAAATTTTAGGAAACCAAAATCAAGTCGATCAACTTACAGAGAATGAAATGATATATGCAAAACAAACTATAACATATATACGTGATTTCTACACACACACACACACACACACACATATATATATATATATATATATGTATATATAGGCTATATACATATATATATATATATATATGTATATATAGGCTATATATATATATATATATATCATCCTCATCAACCAAAACTAGCTCAATGCAGGAAAAAGGCCTCAGGAGAGTTCTTAAACTCCCGTCTGTTTATGGTCTTTCTAATCCTGTTTATACAAGCATTTTTTTAGATCGTCATCCATCGTCTTTTCTTCTTTCCCTGATTCTCTTGCAATCTCTAGGGACTTGACATTCTTAATGTCCATCTATTTTCCGTCATTCTCATTATATCTTCTGCCTACGTCCATTTTTTTCTCTTACATATTATTAGAATATCATCTACTTTAGTTTTCTCTCCTCGTATTCATGTTGCTTTTCCTGTATCGTAGTGTTATTCCCAGTTATTGTGTCCACTGTTTTTTTATAATATCTAGCTCATACCTACAGTTAAAATTATATCAATGCGTATAAAAAATATCAGTTAATGAATACATGAACAAAATATAAATAAAGAAATAATTGCAAAAGTAGTTTACTCACGAGCATACTCAAGCATGGGAACTAAAGAGTTTGGATATCGACGGTGCAGAGGTAATGCCACGTCTCAATAGTCACCAGTACTTACTTGTGGCTCCAAGATATAAGTCATCAACCACAGATGGCAGCAATGGACAACCAACCAATTGAGTAATATATAATAAAGCCTAGAACCAATATAAAACAATGATTGGTACCAGATCCATATACAGAATAGTGAGAAAAAATACCATTACCTGACTCCTTGAGCATTTGAGTTAAATAGATAGCATTAACCCCATAATCACTTTAGGGTTACTGTAATTATTCCGATTCTAAGCTACAGCGAATACTTCTGTAAACGAATAACCAACTTTAGCTTGCATCGACAGGTATGCAAAAATTCAAGGAACAGTAATGATAATAAATGAGAAAATTTTCACACACAATTTTGCGGTTACCCTTGACTGGTATACAGGAGGAAGACATCTATCAATAGTACACAAAAAGATAATGTTTACAAACGATAAACACACACATACATACATGTTATATATATATATATATATATATATGTATATATATATATATATATATAGGGAGAAAGACAGAGAGATAGCACCTCCACAAGCTTTAACCCTCAAGCAACCTTGGAAGCCAGAAGCAGGCAGGATATGGACACCACCCATATAATTCAAGACAAACTGGGCCAGGACTATCTGCATCCTGAAGAGACCTCCTCCTGCAGCCAGCCCCATCCCACCTGCCCAGAAACTAACTGTATATCTATCTATCTACCTACGTCCTCCTGGTACCAACAACAGCATCAGCATTACCAGCACTAGCACTAGCACCAGCGCCACTACCGGCACCCGCCACCAAAACACAATGGCATAAACGCCTTTGCCAATCACCCGCCGTAAAATTACCATATCAAAGCACCAAGCTAACGAGACCTGCCCGGGGCGCTGTGTCCGAAACCATGGCTCAAACCACAGCACACTCGCAAAGCCTCTCTCTCTCTCTCTCTCTCTCTCTCTCTCTCTCTATATATATATATATATATATACATATATAAACTGATATATAACATTTTCACTTATCATGAAAGACAACATACTTATGCCATCTTATTTCTTGAAAAAATATCAAAACATTTACTTAAACACATATGAGAGAGAGAGAGAGAGAGAGAGAGAGAGAGAGAGAGCTCCTGTATTTGCCACAATCACCAGAAAATTTCTGATGCTTCATAATACTTTTAATAACTTTCAAATGAAAAATGTATCATCATAAGACATCAATTATTTTCTCTAATTCATTAACATCTCATCATTCGGTGAAAGACAGCGTAAGGTAAATAAATCTTTACTGTATGTTGTATTTAAGTATTAAAATCCACAAATAAAAGTACGTGAACACGGGATTTTCATACAAAGTACAAAACGAAAACGTATGATCACAATTTTTTTTTTTTTTTACAACCAAATCTAGTTCTTACTCATTTTACTTTAGTGGTTGATTTCCGGGTCCTACAACGCAGGGAAACCCTACGCGCTACAGGCCGGACAGGCTACATGATCAGTTTATCGCATACATTCTTGGGTATTTTGCGTATCACAGCGCACAGTGAGTGTTTATTGTCAAATCCACATTATCGAAGCACTTAAAGAGAGGAAAAAGGTGTTCTCTTTCTTCTTGAAAGCCTTAATATCCAGCCTTTCGGTTGTATAGTAGGAGCTTGTTGTATAGTCTTGGGGAGGAAATAGCAAACGAATTCACAAATGTAAAAACACGATATGAATGTACAGTATGTAATTTCTCTATGGGTCTAAGATCCAGCGTCCAGAGTAAATTCGATATTAAAAGGTGTTTTGGCTATATATATATATATATATATATATGAATAGGTCACAGATACATCTTAATATCGAATTCACCCAGCTGCCCTGGGATCCCACCCACGAGGGCATTCGTTTTGAGAGATTTAATGGTAAGCCGAGTCGAAATCGAAGTGACAGTCGACTACCATAGCAGAGAGCGAATTCAGCATTAAGGGGCATTTGAGACTTATTTGAATAAATGAAAATCAGGAGTGTTAGTGATAAAATTATTTCATATACATGCTGGTATATAAGATATACTCACACACACACACGCATATATATATATATATATATATTTTTATATATATATATATATATATATACATGCAGTGTGCATAAAACATACAGAAACGCGTGGTGCTCTGATTATTATCATTATTGTTACTATTATAACCTAGGCTACAACCCTAGTTGGAAAAGCAGGATGCTATAAGCCCAAGGGCTCCAACAAGGAAAAAGAGCCCAGTGAGGAAAGGAAAAAAGAAAAACTACTAGAGAAGTAATGGGCAATCAAATAAAATATTTTAAGAACAACAACATCAAATTGGATCTTTCTTATATAAACTATAAAATCTTAAATAAAAAAAAAAACAAGAGGAAGAGAAAAAAAGACAGAATAACATGCCGAGTGTACCCTCAAGCATGAGAACTCTAACCTACCCTATGGCACTACCTAAGACTAGAAAATAATGGTTTGTTTTAGAGGTGTCCTTCTCCTAGAAGTAACCACTGAATTGCATAGGCAATCTCAATGTTGTCAGATGTGTGAGGACAGAAAAGAAGTGTAAAGATGTAATAACCCTCAAGGAAAAGTGAAAAGACCGAGTGAATCCTGAGATTATTTCGTAATAATACTTTTACCTTCCCTTGTGGTTTATATTTATTTATATATATATATATATATGTGTGTGTGTGTGTGTGTGTGTTATATATATATATATATATATACATATGTATATATATATATATATATATATGTGTGTATATATCTGTGTGTGTGTTTTAGTAGGGTGAACAAATTCAAGTATATCTAAAAGTCAAATTCATTCTATATCCTAAATTACTGTAGTACAACAATTTACACAGAAATATTAAGATAAAAAAACAGATCATCTGAGAGACAGCCTATTTTTTTACGTCACCGCATCTCTAAAAAGTCTGCCCTCCCTCCCTCCCTGTCCACTACCACCACATTACCCCAAAAGCTCTTTAAGGACATACAGGACCTGAGGTAGAAGAGTAATATATCACGGGAGTGCGAGAGGGCTGTTGTGGACACTGGCGGGAGTAACGCACTTGGCCTTCTCATATGCAAATGCTGCACCGAGCACCATGTTGCGTTTTGTGTTGCGGTGGTGTTGGCGGTACCGCTGCCGCACGCGACCCCCCTCCCCCTGCCCTGCCATACATCACCCATCAGGACCCTTACTCTTACCAACACCTAACGGACGCCACCTGCTACCCTCTCACTAACCAGGACGACACCTGCTCCACCTGTCTTCCCCTCCGTTCCATTTCTTCAAAAAATCACACCCGACAATCATTGGTCAGAATCTGTGAGAAACACTATCATTTACCTCCTAAATAAATGTATTCAATCGTGTTATAATAAGGCCAAGCAAGTAATGCAACACCATTAACTATTTAAGACCCATTGGCAAAATATTCAAATTTGATCAAAACATCGATACAAAACTAAATAATTGAATAAGTAGAATAAAATGCATACACCACTAGGTAGGGAATGAATGTAAGCAATCAAATGGTCCAAACATTCTGGCCAAAATTCTACAACCCCCAACACCTACTTATTAACAACTCCTGACATAAAAGACAAGTCTCGATAAATCCCACTTGAAAGAGAATACTGATTAAAAGGGTATACAGAAGAGTGCTTGTGCTTTACAATATGCTATAATTACTCACAAGATAGATATTTTGGTAACTGCAGAAAACTCCATTTAGACAAAGTTAAGCATCGGAAAGTTATTTCGGCAATTATGACCAACACTCCATTGTACTCAAAATATTCATCGAGCAGCTTTTAGACAATTACCTGTAACTATCCAATGTGCTAATATTACGCAGCGGGTAAATGCTTTTGCAATTAGGAAACTCCTTTGTGTTTTAAATATCCACCGAATACCTATGTGTAATTACCCTTAATTATTACTCCCGTAAAATGGTCACCTCACACAAAAAAAAATTACGAATAAATCATAAATATTTTCTATGTAATACAAAAAGTATGAGAGAGAGAGAGAGAGAGAGAGAGAGAGAGAGAGAGAGAGAGTACAGCCAATGCAAAAGGACATAACATAACGAAAGCATGATAGGGTTTGTATGGTGTAATCAGTATGGTGGGCCAACAACGCCAAGACTGGAAGTGGTGGAGGGGTGGCAAGGCGAGCCATAATCCTACTACAACATGCAAGCATTTTTTTCTATTAATCATCGCCACACAGAACGCGATCACACAAAACTCTTTGAAAGCATTCCAACAGGGCGTATTAATTAATTAAAGAGTTATCAGTTATAATGCACTAATCAATTCACCCACTTGTTCTTTTAATGAATCTATTATCATTCCGATCACCAATGCATTTATAATCACTGACACAATCCTTACCTACTAATTATTTTAACACCGAGCTAATGAGGTGATATTAACAGCTATCAAGTGGAAAGGAACCAGTTTGACTATAATGATGCTTTTAGCAGACCAAATCCCCACACACACACACACATCAAATCATTATTTTCGTCACCTTATATATATACTGTATGTATACACACACACATATATATATATATATATATATATATATATATATATATATATATATACAGAGAGAGAGAGAGAGAGAGAGAGAGAGAGAGAGAGCTGCTCTACACTAGGCTTTTCTAGGTAACACAAGATTACTCTCCAGATTCTTAGTTGGTATATTGATATAAGATGCATGTTTCCATCAAGCTGCGACCAGCTACACTCAACTGACAACTAGTAATCTAAATGATTTTAGGATAATATTTCAATGCTGTAATTAATAACACTACATGAATTTTTCCTTCCTCCTTAATACACACAAACTCACACACACATACACACACACACACACACACACATATATATATATATATATATAAACATATATATATATATATATATATGTATATATATATATATATATATTACACACACACACTATATATATATATATATATATAATGTGTGTGTAATATATATATATATATATATATCAAGTCTACGATGGGAAACTTTATGCAACATGGTACATGAGGGAGGGAGTATACTGTATTCATCACGCCAATATCTTAAAGGACTTGATACCCTACAGTAGCGGGACCATCAATTCTGGTGCTCTCAGAAGAAAATCTTTTACGACGGCTTAAATGGCCTTTCAATCGGTTTGGGACTTCTTGTAACCACTGTTTGGGGTAACACAATTATGCACGCCACGCGGATCAATTCCGAAGACCATAGCAGGTAAGAGGCAGCAGCTTCCAATAAGGTTTAACCATGATCCATAGGTTACAAAGCAAAGGCTCTTCCTTTCCACACAATCCTCTTCCATACCAGGCCTAGCTTCCTCCGGTCACGGTAGAACATCGTTTATCAGGACTGAACTTCAGGAAGGGGGCCATTACTTGTAATAATATCACTACGGACATTTAAATGAGCCCTTCTCATTAAAGAAAGTCTAGATAACGCCTGAAACTGTCAACTCGAAAAGATTTCCGGTGTATTCTAACCCCGAAATTAAATGATTCCCAGATTTTCATGAACACCAAAGGAAATCTAATTTTTTTTTTTTTAAATATAGCAATCCAATACAGAAATCTATAAACAACAAAAGAAGTGATCCCAATTTTGCTTTTCTTCTCTTATTTTCCTCTTGAAACCCCCGCCGTAACCTTCTTTATTCCGCAAACAATGACACGTTTTCCCATTACCGACAAACCCGGTAACTTTCCTTCTGTAACTCCACCAATTCAAAACCACGGGAACTGCTACTGTATATACGTAGGGTTTATGGTGGCTTGGAAGAAGGGGAGGGGGGGAGGGAGGGGTAAGGTGGAACAAGGCAGGTTGGGTTAAGGGGCGGGAGTTTATGACATCCACAATCACATCGCAATAAAACCCTGAAAAGGGGCACCAGTAGGGCAGACCAGAGGGGGGGGGGAGAAGAGGATTTGAGTGGTAGGGCTTCTCTTAAGTGTTTCCTACAATTGTTTAAACCCTGACAACAGAAAGGCCGGCAAGATATTTATGATAACCATGCAAACATACCATCGGTACGAGAAGTACGCGAGCACACACGCACACACGTAATGGTGACGATGTACTGTATGAATTGGCATGTCTACCGAAAGCTTTTATCAAAAGACGACCGATGGACGCCATAATTCACCTTCTGACCTGCTTGAAATGGGACTGCTACGGGGTGGTGGGGGAAAACAAGCATTCACTCATAAGAATTTATAGGACCTTTACAAATCAAAATATGAACAATGAAAAAAGTAGTTGTAGCGGCAAATATGATGGCTTATGTATGGGAAATTCGCGTACCTTTATGAAATATTTTAGGATTAAAAGGACAATACAAATACACAACTAAGAATGATACCAAGAATATATCTAAATAATCATATATATATTCACCTGTACATAATGTTAGAGAGAGAGAGAGAGAGAGAGAGAGAGAGAGAGAGAGAGAGAGAGGGGGGGGGGGCAAAAATAAGGACCTACTTCCAAAGGACCCATTATTTATTAGCTCCAAATGGGGCCGCCACAGGGAACTACAGGATTTTCCTATTGTTTAGGCAACGTTCGCATTCAACGAGGGACAAATACTGACCATTCATCAATGCCCTAAAAATCCATAAGTGATCGCCTTAATATGAATTAAACAAGGGGACCAACTGTTCCCATATGATAAATCTTCGTCTTCCAGTGAAATGGCCCAGCTGTCAATGCATTTGGTAGTGTAACTTGACAGGCAGTCATTAAAAAAAAAATAGGTAAAATTTTTTAATATAAAAATCTTTAATTAATTAGTTTCATTAGTTTTCACTGTTATTCGCGTCATTTGATATTATTGAACTAATAACTATCTCGGTTAAAACAAGAAAATTCGAAAATTATAAATTATCTGTAATTGGCATAGTCGTAAGCAACCACCTTCGTCCGCATTCTACAAGATGCTTCATTTCAGAGCATTTGGTTATACGGATTATACAGTACACTAGCAAGATAATAAAGATGTCCTGATTAGTACTATCTAAAGATAGTTGTCAGCAAAAAAAAAAATCTTCATAAATACATAAAAAAATAATACCAGCTCCTTTATTCTATGGAAGTGAGTCGTACATCTTTTGCATGTTACTGACTACACCCAAACAACCTCCCTATGAGACGATATTTATACGCCTGCCTATACAGAAGATTAAGAGTAATAGCATATACGCTGTACTCTTCTCTAATTTTGTAAAATTATGAGCTAATCCCCAAATATGATAAGTATTTTTCACTTAATTAATAACGTTCTTTTACGGCATTCTACTACCAATCGTATCCTTGACAAGAGAGAGTATTAGTAAATATATTTTGTGGGGAAGATATTACATCTACCCAGTTTTGAGATTCAAATCAACACTTTCACCAATGTTTATAAATCAAAATAAATAATAATGATGCAATTAGTTGTAGGACAAAATATACCTAAGTTCTTTCTCCCGTGGTGTCGTGATAAGCAAGTTAGGTTGGCGTTATATTCTTCTAGTGAAGAATCACGGACGAATGGGGGCATGACTAAAATCCAGTATCTTTTATTTGACCGGAGAAACTAATTATGTACCTAGTTATTATTCACCTGTTGCGGCTTGCAACTAGGCTGGAGAGACAGAAAAAAAATACACCAGACATGGGCGTTCCTTCAAAAATTTATAACATTGACTAGCTAATCCTCATCTCACCAGGCAAAGGGGTGATAGTATTCATAATATATTCATAAGATTCTCTGTACACAATCATACACACACCCACACACACACACACACACACACATATATATATATATATATATAAAGAGAGAGAGAGAGAGAGAGAGAGAGAGAGAGAGAGAGAGAGATAAAAATTGATTCTTTTTCTTTTTAAAAATATCTTGAAAACCATCAGACCAACCCGCTGGCTAACAAAATACTGCTTTCTGCTTTCAAGCGAATGACGAGAGCCAATTTTTGAGACTTTTGGACAGAAGAGCAATGATAGTAGGGGATAATGACAATCTGAAAGATTGAAGAGATGTGCTTGAAAGGTTACACAAGCAATATCGTAATAAAAGGTTGAGATGAATTGGGGGACATTTAATAACAACCATCCATCAACATGAAAGCATATTTGTTTGAGAGCAATAACCAATCGCCCTTGACTACATAAGGGAAAACAGTGAAGTGTTCGGGGAATATCGTGTCTAAACAACAAGTAGGGACCATACATCCAAGGAGATCGCTTCAAGGAGTAAAAGTACAAGATAGCTATTGTAAGAGTCCCCCGAGAATTTCCAGATTTTCAAGTTCCACGGATTTAGAAATATACATGAAATGGAAGGAAAAAGTTTAACTTACATATGCAGAAATTATTAAGAGAGAATGAAGGGGTGGAATACAGGATAAGTGTGCGTATGTATGTATGTTTATAATATATATATATATATATATATGTGTGTATATATATATATATATATGTGTGTGTGTGTGTATATATATAGACATATATATACTTATACATACATACATACATACATATATATATAATATATATATATATATATATATATGATAAATTTTGCACATTTAGATATATATACAAATATATATATGTATATATATGTATATATATATATATATATATGCATATATATATATATATATATATAGTGTGTGTGTATGAAGGTACTAGAGGTGGAAAAATGTCGGGGAGGTGGCGGTTGAGTGGATTGTCAACATGGGGTCGCTATCATGATGGGTTTATGACTCTCACCTCAAACCTCCCATCCCCACAGCCCTCCTAATAACCCCTCCAACCTGTCCCCGCCCAACCCATCTTCCAACACAGACATCCTAATGCTAACCTCATCCCGTCCTTCCTCTCACTCTCCAATGCTATCGCCTAACCTCCAATCTCACCTCACTCCTACTTTCCTCTCTTTCTCGTTTACTTTCCCCTCTTTAGAGAGAGAGAGAGAGAGAGAGAGAGAGAGAGAGAGAAAGAGAGAGAGAGAGAGAATGTTATCCACAAAATTCTTACTTTGTTCCCTCCATCGATATTGAATATCTATAAGATATTTTCTTCTTTTTCAGAAGCCTTTCCCCTAGTGCATCTATCTCTTTTATCACCGATGCCTTTGTTTTATGGGAATTTCTCCTCCTCCTTCCTTAGCAGTCCCTTCGGATTTCATAGCTTTTCAAATCTCATCATAAACAAATCAACTGACGTTGCCTGAGGTAGTATCCCAGTGCCCTGCCATGCACTTACAATGAAAAGAATTCAGCCTCAGAAACATTAGCGTGTAAACACGTAACCTGTTCTATTAACCTAAGCTAATTGATGTCAATATTTCGCATTTTGCCCTCAATGTGACTAAGAATAATTTTCATCGTATTTTTGTCAATGTGGTATGACTTTTCTGTAATACTTTTCCGAAATCTCGTACAAAGTTCGCTTCCATTTTATTTTAAGTAAAATCTAATATACACCGGATTAATAGTAGAATGAAGTTGCACTAAAAATAATAAGATAATACGAGTACTCGCTTTTCGGAGCAAAAAATTCAGTACGCATGTTAATGTTCCCTGAGCAAAGAGCCTACAAAGTTGCACCATCATGCATCTGGATACAACACATGTAAAATTGAAGCCAATAAATTAACACTTATCCATTAAGTAGAAGCAATAGCTTAGTACCGAGACCCCGTTCCCATACGACAATTTTATTCTTATTTTATGAATGCAGCAATATTAAGGTCACAGACAAAATGATAAAAAAAAGTCCGAAAGAGAGAATGTAAAAAAGTGAAACAGTAAAAAAGAAAAGAAACGTTATATAAAAACGATAAGCGATATATCCCAATACAGAGACTTAACCACAGATATACATTTTATTTGAAAAACTTTCAGAATAATCACCTACCATTTCTTTCGATGTAATTTAAAATGGTTTAAACACATGAAAATATAAACAAGTTCCTCGCACTTCCTTCGAATAAATCTCTTTATATACCAAGAATGAACGTTAAAGTTATATTCAAAACATTCTGTTCCGTTACTATAAGCACCACTGGGGAATTTCCAATTCTTATGAAATAATTCTACGTACAAGAGATACACCAAAGAATCCTGAAAACGCACATTAACCACGAATTTCTCCTGGCATAACAACAGAGAACATTACGAAAAAATTATTATCGCCTTCACCACTCAATACAGCGATATCAGTGTTTGTGTAACAATGCTAATATGAATTAAGTAACTCAGGAAGCGAGGCTGGCAATTAGTAGCACCACTTATGAGCAAATACACAGAAAAACAGGAATTGTTTACAGATTAGAACGCTCATAAAGTAAGCAAATCCTATACAGTACCAATTGTGCCATATACAGAACAAGCCCTAGGGCACATTATGGCAAAAGAAGTGACCAACATCCAATAACAGACGAGAGAAGAGCGGAGAAAGAATTTACTTTTCCATATTACAGGATATTGCCTAGAGGATCATTTTGAAGCCAGAAAGTCTTATCGTTATAAATAAGCAAATCAACGAAAATAAAATGTCAAAATGATAAGTGGTTAGGCAGAAGCAAGTCTAAACTCTGCTGTAAATCAGAGGATATCTTTTTCGCTTGTGAATTGATATTCAGCGAGGGGGGGGGGGAGCCGGGGGGAACTAGCCCTAAAAAGTTTGGGAACCAATGCATGTAAATAATTACTTGCATACCTGAATGATTTCGTACTATGCAAAACGAAGATAAAGTACTTTGGCAATAACATATAATTTAATAACCTTTTGTTATACATACCTGCTACCCAACGTATAATGAGAAACGTATACAAGAATGTTTATTTGATTCTTTATCAAGAACTCTTCGATTGATGTACATAGTTTTAATTTTAAAATAATAAATCTTGTCATTCTAAGCTTAATAGGTTATGCTATGGTATCATGCTAAAGCTATAGCTCAAAACGTGAATTGACATATCTAAAATTTTGCTGTAATAAAAAGCATTCACCAAAACTAAAGAAGGATAAAAAGTTTCAAGCTATTGCAAAATTATAAAACATTATCTTTCCAGCCATATACAGATTATTTCAATCTTTCTCTTACACTAGTGGTACGGTTTGTCACTAAGACACGTAACTTTAATTGATGTAAACATCAACCATATGTGGGATTTAATGTCGAATTCAACCTATGCAATATATATATATATATATATATATATATACACACATATGATAACGCTTCAGGATGGGCAAGGACTCGAACCAATGACTGAGTCCAAAAAATTCCAAAGTAAACGTTATCAATGAACCATCTCTCTTGACAGCTCAATGGTAGATTCTACTATTGGGACTTTTTAGACTCATATACAGGTTCGAACCCTAACCCTACCAGAATCATGTCATAAAAAATCCGTATAATATATATATATATATATATAGTACATCACATAGGTTGAATTCGATATTAAATCCAATTTGTGAATATTTACACACTCGCGCGCGCGCGCACACACACACACACACACATATATATATATATATATGTGTGTGTGGTGTATATATATATAATATATCATACACGGGTCATGAGTCCATTCAGATACATATTGACCCATCGTTTTCCGAGACAATTGCAAACGACGAATTATACTCCCTTTGGGTTGTGTACTGTCGATCATACCCAAAATCACGTGCTTGCACACGAATCTCACGGAAGGTTAAGAAGCAAAAGTAGTCAGTTAATTCACTTATCATCAAAGTTAATGGGGAACCTCTCTCGGGTGTCCTCGCCAACGCCCCAAGTGGACACTCAGGAGACTCTTCATGATGCAAGTGATGGCTCAACCAGGCCTTTTATCTCTCTCTCTCTCTCTCTCTCTCTCTCTCTCTCTCATGACAATTATACTGACAATGATCGATCAACACAAACCTCCGGTCGCGTATCCACCCCCCTATAGAAATCTTTTTCGTCATAAAGGATGCATTGCGATTAAAATCAATAATAATCTAAGAAAATTATGTAATTATAAATTGGCTCTACAGGAAAAATTTTAAACGACAGGAAAAATTTTAAACAATCTCTAACAGTTGATTTGATAAATCGTGTACGATTAACCTTGTTTTTATAATTACAGTTCTCCAATGTGAGCTTCCTTTGAAAAAAAAAAAATCATAAAATATATTTTATAAGAATGAAAGCCTCAAACGAAAAAAAAAAAAATCAGATAAAAACAAAGAACAAGGTTTATGGAAGGACAGGGACAGTAGTGGTTGCTCTGGTAAGGTCGGGGAGGAGGCGGAAGAGGCAGAACTTCTTACAGTTGTTTTATCAGATGTGTCTGTCTGGCAATACATTCCCTCCGAGGCAACACGATTCTCTCTCTCTCTCTCTCTCTCTCTCTCTCTCTCTCTCTCTCATAGCTATGAACAGCGAGTAACAACAGCCTTCTTCATAACTCTTAATAAACAAAAGCTTTGGTAGCAACACCAATTTCTCTATTTACAAAAAATAAAAGCGATATCAATCTTCGACTTCCGTCAATTACTTGCCCAATACCAAAAAATAATCGGAAACTATAACTCGAATAAAACAAAATTAAAAAGAAATTCCCGAGGGACCTGAATACATGTTTAAATAAGATTTTATCTATTTCCATAAAACCGGAACATGCACCCGAGGAATTAATATTGCTGGGTCGGTCCCGCAGGAATATTAGTATATATGAAAGAAAAATTTCTTCACGATCGACACAAGTGCCAATCGGCGTTTCATTGGCAGGGTCTAATTTTTTTGCCTCAAGTAATATGAATAAACTCTCTTGACCACCTCATTCAGAACTGATGAATAACATTCACAGGAAAGTTTAATTTCTTGACTCAATACAATTTGGTATCTGATTCTACGAAATTATTATTATCATTATTATTAACTGTTAAGCTACAACCCTAGTTGGAAAAGCAGGATGCTATAAGCCCAGGGACCCCAACAAGGATAATAGCCCAGTGAGGAAAGGAAACAAGGGAAAATAAAATATTTTTAAGAGCAACAACATTAAAATAATATTTCCTAAATAAACTATAAAGACATTAACAAAACATGAGGAAGAGAAATTATATAAGAATAGTGTGCCAGAGTGTACCCTCAAGCAAGAGAACTCTAACCCAAGACAGTGGAAGACCATGGTACAGAGGCTATGGCACTACACTAGAATAGAGAACAATGGTATGATTTTGGAGTATACTTCTCCTAAAAGAGCTGCTTACCATAGCTAAAGAGTTTCTTCTACCCTTACCTATAGAAAAAGTAGCCACTGAACAATTATAAGTACAGTAGTTAACCCTTTGGGTGAAAAAGAATGGTTTGGTAATCTCAGTGTTGTCAGGTGTATGAGGACAGAGGAGAATCCGTAAAGAATAGGCAAGATTATACGTTGTATGCGTAGGCAAAGGGAAAGAACCGTAACCAGAGAGAAGGAGTCAATGAAGTACTGTGTGGCCAGTCAAATTACCCCCAGTAACTTTGACTGTAAATTTTCACGAATTACTTAAAACACTATAGTTAATTCTTTTAGTGAGGCAGATTTGCACAGACTCGCAGGGGTGCCCTTTTAGCTCGGAAAAGTTTCCTGATTGCTGATTGGTTGGCCAAGATAATTCTAACCAATCAGATAGCAGGAAACTTTTCCGAGCTAAAAGGGCACCGCTGCGAGTCGGTGCAAATGCGCCTCATTAAAAAAAATAGTATAAATACCAGATTTCAATCATGTATCCTGGATTTTCTACGTGATTTCGATCACGTATCTTGAATTTTGTATCTAAGATGCGATACTTTTAGAGATCATTACTAAGATCCAGAGAGAAGTCCTAGAGAATTTCCGGTACTTCATTGTGACGGGAGATCATCTATCACAGCACATTGAATAGTAGGATACTCAGCCTTGACAGAAGCTGAAGCTCTTCACGATTAAATATATTACAATAGTGTAATCGCATAAAAAAAAAAAAAAAAAAAAAATAAAATAAAAAAACGACTTTAAGTAATATGAAAACAATCACAATGTCATCGAAGCTAATTCTATCTTGATTAAATATATGCGTACCACTCGATGAGTAGGCTAAATGTTAAGAGAACTGCGCTGGACTCTTCTTCAAAAAATATGTATATACATTTTGTTAATACAAGAGAGTCGGACCCCATGAAAGGAGAGCTTAGCATGTTCATTATTACCAGCTTATTTCCACATCAAAATCACAACATGGGAGCAAAACCTAAGAGATCAATCAAGCCGGTAAAACCTATATATCGCAGCCTGGTCAACAAGATTTCTACCTAAACGAATGTGTTGCCTCTCTTCCTCACACGAGGGCACAACTTCAGCCAATGTTTGAAGTTCATAAGCATCTCGCAGGACATCACAACTTCCAAAGTTGGAAGGACTCGCCGATTAAAGCATCTCTCGAGGCCCATATATACCTGTCGTGATACCACATCAAGGAGCTCCTGGCTGAAGTAGGAAATTATCTGATGGCCTTATTCGGCGACACTATCTTCTCGTAATAAAAACAGCCAAAGGGACATGTAAGAAGATAGCTTCCTTAGTATCTCAACATAGACGAGATATCATTATCGGAAGAAGCATAAGGAGGGAGACACTGGCCCACAAACATGCAAACAAATAATTAAATATCAAATTACCAATTGCTAATAATAAAATATTCCCCAAGACAACGGCTTAAAATGTTCATTCCCCTTATTTACACAATGTTTGAACCAAATTAAATACAAAATACAATGTGTTCTATCAAAGAGAAAGTCATTTTATCGACCATTGAGATCATAAATAAACCAAATCTTAAATGTTTTCTTGATCCAACTTAGGAATCCATAAATTGAGATTATGATCATCCAAACGAGAGAGAGAGAGAGAGAGAGAGAGAGAGAGAGAGAGAGAGAGAGAGTACTGACGGGTGATGGTATGGTGTGGGTAACATTTGGTGTTCTGGTAACGACTAAATCTGGTTTCTTTTTGGCCTCCGCTGGTGGGCTTTTTGAGAGCGGTTCCTGCTAAGCCAGAAGCCCTCATTAACACATGACTCTGTGGGCTCGTAGAAAAAGCATTCCACTCTCGACCTATCTCCTTACCAGGGAAGACGGGAAAAAAAAGGTTTGTTTCAAGATGGACCTACTCAAACCAGTCTTAACATGTAAATAAAGTAATAGAAACACTATTCGTACGAGAGAGAGAGAGAGAGAGAGAGAGAGAGAGAGAGAGAGAGAGAGTTAATAGGCGTCTATGTAACATAATGCGGGACAGAGACTGGTGGCGAGCATAACTGATTGCTGCAGCCTCCTACCCGCATACATCATTTACGGGGACAGCGATCTTTTAAAAGCTCTTTCTCCCTGATTGGTCAACAATGCGCGTACTGTACCGTTGAGATAGAAATGGCTATTGTAATTTGGGACCACCCTACAAGTTTACGAGATCAATGTGCAACTCTTAAGTGTTACAGTGCGAATGAAGAGTCTGCGGATGATAGCAGTACACAACTCTCTCAATGCTTTTGAAATCCATACATCCAATCACTGAACCTGTTAACCATAATGAGCATCCTGATTAACAAAACTGCGAGCTTTATTACCCACAGTTACTAAAATAAAGACTACTGGAATGGGAGAAGATATTAAACCACAGAATATTCATTTATGCTACCTACTTTCAAGTTAATATCTCAATGACGTCTCGTGGTTTCACATAACATTGTTTCTCATTCAATATATATACAACAATATGAGAGAGAGAGAGAGAGAGAGAGAGAGAGAGAGAGAGAGAGAGAGAGAGAGAGAGAGAGAGAGAGAGAGTTAACCGGGGCCGTGATCTGTGGGTAGTTTTATTGGCTCCCCTATGACCTTTGACTATTATGTGGTGGAATGTATGTCGACGCCTCTTTCCCTCCGTCTAAACTACCAACCCTCAATCATTTTATGCATCTTATCAAAATTGTCGAGACATTAACCAAATAACCATGTTCTGTCAGTGAATGCTATAAATATTATCTTTAGTATTAACTGGAAAAGGGGAACTTCGAAATACTAGCATTCCTTCACGTCATCGGGAATGAACATCAATTCATACCACCTCCAAATCTATCAACCCAACATCAATTCATACCACCTCCAAACCTATCAACCCAACATCAATTCATACCATTTCCAAACCTATCAACCCAACATTAATTCATACCATTTCCAAACCTATCAACCCAACATCAATTCATACCACCTCCAAACCTATCAACCCAACATCAATTCATACCACCTCCAAACCTATCAACCCAACATCAATTCACACCATTTCCAAACCTATCAACCCAACATCAATTCATACCATTTCCAAACCTATCAACCCAACATCAATTCATACCACCTCCAAACCTATCAACCCAACATCAATTCATACCACCTCCAAACCTATCAACCCAACATCAATTCTCACCATTTCCAAACCTATCAACCCAACATCAATTCATACCACCTCCAAACCTATCAACCCAACATCAATTCATACCACCTCCAAACCTATCAACCCAACATCAATTCACACCATTTCCAAACCTATCAACCCAACATCAATTCATACCACCTCCAAACCTATCAACCCAACATCAATTCATACCACCTCCAAACCTATCAAGCCAACATCAATTCATACCACCTCCAAACCTATCAACCCAACATCAATTCATACCACCTCCAAACCTATCACCCCAACAGCTCCAGACCCGTGAAAGGCAGTCCACCATCATCATCCTCCTCTCTCCTTCTCTAAATTGTGGAGGTGGAAGATCTTTTCTCTTAGAGTACTGTATATCTTATCTGGGAGAGACGTGGTGAGTCACAGCAAAAACAATGAATCCCGATAAAAAGGCTGATAAGGCCACCTTATCATCACGTTCACAGAAATCTCTGGAGCTGCCATACCATCTCAGACCCCTACATAGCATTAATAACGATAATTTACATTACTGTATCCAATGTACCTTGACTTCATTTCAAAATCACGCCATTTTCCTTATCGCCGTCAATTTGTTTTAACATGAAATGAGATGAAGCATCTAAAGAGACTTGTCTTTTCTCCACAGAAGCGCAACCTAACGAAAACCGTAAACATTAACTACAAAACAAAATCAAGATAAAAGGAGAAGATTACAGTAGCCTACTCGCCTTTCAACACTAAATTACTAGCAAAAGGTAAACAGAAGACAAGAACAACACATACATTTTTCGATTCATAAATATATGGACGTTCAATACGGAATTACTCCACCAAAAGCAGAGTGAGAGAGAGTTGTCCAGTATAAATTCCTGGGGTAGGTAATCTTTCCAATCCCATCCAAACATCTCCCCACCTCCCTTACAGCCAACACTTCCCACAAAACCCATCGCAGATTTCTCTGGTCATTGGACTGTGAGTAATGTTTTCTTCCAAGCACAAAAGAGGCCATTCCATGCAGCTACACCTCCAAATCTACTAATTCGTCATTCAAGAATATGAGAGAGAGAGAGAGAGAGAGAGAGAGAGAGAGAGAGAGAGAGAGAGAGAGAGAGTATTCCATTAAAGATCTATAAAAATAAGATTTTATTCTTGGAAAAAATCGCAGGAAAGTTATCAGAACCATAACAATATCTTTCCTTTGAGAGTTCATTTCTTTTCCGCCCCACACACTATGACATATCAGTTATACTATGGATAGGAGTGTGGTATGGGCGATCTATAGGACTGTTAACGGATGACCCAAATTTACTTATATTCATAAGAAATAGAATGTTAAAAACAAAAAATTTAATAAGGAATACTTTTTAAAAAAGAAATAAATAAGATATTTACAAAAGAGTACATTTATGATAATTACTTAAATATGTAACATAATTATAAGTTAAGAACGTTTTTACAATAAAAATTATTGCATATTATATATTTATCAATTGATTTAATTTGTATTGAGCTGATTTATAACTATGTAAAACAATGTAGTTCATATCAGTATTTTGTAAAGAATAATTACGTATATAATGTAAATTGCTAAGATGTAATTGTATTTTTATAAAAAAGGATAGAAAAAAAAGTTATACTATGGATGGTAAATACAGTACACTTATCCTATTGAATATCATCATAACTACTAGCTGGAGAAGGGTAGCTCAACAACCATAAAAACATTTTGCTGGTTTCCATTTTATCCTAATCACGCATCATTATATATCTTCCACATTTATCTTTTGATGATCCGGAAGGTGAAACAATAATATCAATTTTGAGAGCAACTTCATGCAACTGCTTTTTCTTTGAGAGTCCGTTGTCTTTATGAGCAAAAATCAAACCAAATTAAATCAAATCAAGCAGACAGAGTTCCAAGGAGTGAGAGCCAACGTTTCTCCATAATTTTACAAACAAACGCACAAGAATTAGATTGGAGGTGACGAAGCATAGCTTCCTCTAACTTCGTTTCTCGGCGGTTTCAAGAGCCTGAAGGCGCAGAGATGGATTAGCATGGGAGGAAGGTTTCACAGAAGAGAGCATGGGGACCATTGTTCCCTGGATATTTCAAAACAGCCAAACACTGTCTTGTTTACGCCTCACTAAGACTTTTATACCTTTATGGTAACATGTTGTTGCATACACAGATACAAGGGACACACACATCCAAGAAACCAACGAAAGTGGCGTTTACCATTTAACGGTGAGCGGGAAATGGTGACTTATGATTTGGTGAAACAATATGTACACCAATTGAGGTCATTTTTCACATGATGTTTGCTTTTAGCGATTATTTAACATAAACGGAAATATAATGATCATTTTTAATGTCTCAAACTCCTTCATAACATATAGAGGCGCTCACAGTTTCCCCACCCAAGGCAAGTTCATGTTCCGGCATTCTTGACAGAGATCATGTACGGTAGTTATTAATCCTATAAAATTAATTAACTCTGCAGTAAGAAAAATTGCCCACGTTAAGAAAATTGAGACTGACACTTTACTGAAAGACAAATGGAGGTCGCTGCCGAAACAAATGGTGGCTATGCTTATTGGTTATCCAGTAACATATCCAGGAACTTAACTAACTCTAAATAATAAGTCCAATGCTTTGTTAAACATGGTTGATGCAAGTACAATTCCACATGTTAAGAGGCCGTGAATGAGAATAACAAATTACACACACACACACACACACACACACACACACACACACACACAGACTTCTTGGTTGAAATGAAGTAATAAATAAATTTGCTAAAGAAGACTGCACGACAATGACATGCACTTGGTCGAAATCGTAATCGCCAAAAAAAAAAAAAAAAAAATTACTCCTTATTTTCTTAACATCGGTTCGTTTCACACAAAACAGCTTTTACGACTCTGATTGCCGAACAACAATGATCGAAGGAGTGACGAGAGTGGGGGGGGGGGAGGGGAAGGAAGAAGGGAAAAGCAGCATAATGATTGTTTTATTGTAGGGAGGTGCTGAAAGGGCCCAGCAACTGGCGTGTCATTAAAACAATCACTTCATCACGTTCGGAGGATTACATGGTTAAGGTCGTGGAACAAATATTCCATAATGGGGGGAGACTGAGTTTCAGCAATCTCAAAAGGATGGCCCAGCCTGAAAGAAACTTTTGAAAAGTAATTTCTCTTACTTAAAAGTGCCTGACTGCTGGCTAACTGCAATCATCAATAGATTTTATAATCAGTTCTATTTTAAGATCCCAGAAAAACAAGAAACTATAAAAAGACCAATATCCTTATTTCATTTCGAGTAAATTTCACGACTGGCCGATTTCTATCAAAACCTTCAACCTACCCAAACCCACATTTTGTTATTTCAACCCACTCCCATAAAGCATAGCCTCACCCCACACCCTCAACGTCCCCATTGCCATCATCTATCCATCAATCAACTCTTCCTTTAGGGCCGCCTCCCCATTCCCCAACCAGGTTTTCCTCAACCACCTGTTCTCCTTCGGCCAGTATTTTCACACTGTTTTGATGCGCAGCGCACACAATAGATAATACAAAACAATAAAAGCGACGTCTTAAAGAGTTTCCAAGTCGTTCTGGACCGCAAAATTGCCCGCTTTCGGACATCTATTCGTTATAAACATCACCAGTGATTCACTCTGGACATCTAACCACCTCTTCTAAGTACGCTTTTTCAACGGCGCTCGCAAAGTTGCACTACGAAGACGGATTACTACAAAGGTAGAATTGTGCCTACGTGGTTTCCTTCAACATAGTTGCATAACTATGCAGTACATGAAACATCGCATTTAAACGGTATCCTGTAACGACTAAACAACTTGACGTAATATTCTAAATGGAAGACATACTTGATATTCGTTATAAGAAAGTACAAGAACCTCTTCAGTCTTCTTAAGACTACGTCTCGATAAAATAATCAATTCTACAAGGATTACTTGTAGCCATATACAGATGCCCTTAAGGGATATCAAAACTACATATTACACCAAGACCTTCAAATTGGAAGCTTAAAAAGTTCCTGCAAGACAAACTGGGCCAACAGAGAGAGAGAGAGAGAGAGAGAGAGAGAGAGAGAGAGAGAGAGAGAGAGAGAGAGAAGTTTCGATGGTTGTAAGAGGGTGGCGGTGTGGCAGTGGTGAATCCATGTGGTCCTATGCGGTCAGTGTCGGCCACAGGAGGATCCGGCCTTACAACCACACCGCCACCGACACAACACTGCCCACATCACACAGTTCGATCGGCACATGTGTCGCACCAGTCCGGAGAAGAAAAAGTGTCACAAGAATGCAAGTGAAGCTAATTATGATAAACGAAAAATTTCCCTAAGATCAATTGGTTGTCGAACTGGAGAAAATGAACTCATACAGGAATTAAAAAATCAACATTGAAGTTTCTCAGAACCCTAGATCATCAAACAAAAATATGTATCAGTTCAGTCAATTGCTTATGATATGGCCAAACTAAAGGCAATGTTACTCAACAAATAATGGACATACTCTCATTCATATTATGACCTATGAATCTAAATTTAGACGGATTATAACAACCGCTATTTAAAACCAATTTGACAACCTATGTTCCTGTGTCTGGATGAAATATACCCGCGTGTAGCAAGGCGCATAAAATCTTTCAATTCTGTCCCCAAACATCTTAAAGCCCAATGACTTTCAATACAGGACTTGAAATCAAATCTTTCTCACAACACAAATTAGAAATCTGCTCTCTACAAAACACAAAACTAATCGCATCAAATCGTTAATTGTAAAAAATATTTGAAAATGTCTGACCGAAAATAGATAATCGATAATGTACAATTATCAAGACTAAATACTTTCCTATGTAAGCCTAAGAAGTTTCCTTAAATAAAAAAAACATAGATAAATAAACGAATAAATAAATATATGTATGTACAGATATACAGTATAGGTAGACGAATTAACTTGTTCTTTTCATCGACGCAGGATGCATTGTGACGTGAAAGCTAAAGCGTTTAAACTATCAGGAAGCGTTGAGGGACATGCCGTTTGTGAGGGAGCTACTGGAAGTCTACCTGGGGAGCCTAAGCTGTTTGTTTAGCCTTAGTGTTTGTGTGTTCATTCCTACTTATCTTCCCCGCAGCCTCTCCTATCCCCTCTTCCCCTTAAACTCCAAGGCTTTGATAGCCATTTGAGAGAGAGAGAGAGAGAGAGAGAGAGAGAGAGAGAGAGAGAGAGAGAGAATTTCATACTTTACATAAGTTCCGTGCTATTTCAATTCAATTTTACATGCGTTCTATTTTAATTCAATTTTACATGCGTTCTGCAAAATACAAAGACAAGATTAACAAACTTGTCTAGGTCACTGTGCTAAAGATGGAACAGAAATAATTAAATTAGTGATTTTCTAAATAATATCGTGAACCGATTAGTTCTCAACATTAGCGATACTGAGTTGCTGGTCAATGCAAAAAGCGTAAGAATGCGGATGACACATTGTGATGGCAGGACTAAAGAAACCACGTGTGAACCTAGAATGTTCAATGCATACCATACTCAGCTGTAATTCGATAGGTATGTTACCAAGAGAAGTAAAAATGACAGACTTCAAGTTTCTTCCTAATAAACAGACCTCTTTTCTTATGATTAAGAACTACTTATCAAGTACCATAATTATTTATCACTATTCAATAATAAAAAAAAAAAATAACTGATAAGAATGGTGAATATATTGATTAAAAGAATGATAATTGCGTTGTGTTCTGGGAATAAGAAAATAGGAACAAGAAAATAAAAAATAAACATTCACAAACAATTACTACTAACGTTATTACCGAGAGGAAAACCAGGATAACGGCCATTAAAACGGTTCTTAGCACACTTGATATTTAACCAATTCCGAGAAGGGCCACAGCACAGCCTGACGCTATCTTTCCCCACATCCTACATTCAAAGGCAGCCAATTAGATTATCAAGGCAGGAAGGCAAAAATATTCTGGGTTATCTGAAGTAGTTGATATAACTGAAACCTGTGATATCAGACCTAAATGTCATTACTTTTTCACTCATTATAATTCAGGAAAATATAAAACTAAATTTCTGGACAGTATTTGAACACCATTGAGAACAAGAAGTAAGGCCTCTCACGTGAAATGAGAAAGCACCGTTCAGACCACAAAGCTGAAATTTCCCAGAATAGACCTACGAGTACCTTCCAATCCTGAGCCCAATCTCTTTCCCAAAGTGCATAAGTAAACAAAATCACAGCAGAGGTTGGGGGAGAGGGACAACTCTTAGGTAAATCCCCAAATATACGTCTCCTCCCCACCGGGAGCCCTTCCTCCAGTCCCACCAATTCCCAAGGACAGTTCAGGGGTCTTTTACCGGCCCTAGGGAGGGATGGGGACCTTGGATAGAGCCGAGGTCTAAGGTCAACAGAGATAAATACAATATGCAGCTAAACGAGATTACGCTCCTCTTCCAAGAGTCTGAACGTTTAATAGGCCCATTCACTTAACAACTTTACCCTTGTCCGCATCAGTGATCTAGGGATATAGTGTATGGCGAGGCAGAAGGGGAGAGGGGAGAGTTTGTATCGCATTATCTCTCTATCATGTATTGACACACAATCATAATCAGAAGAGGGATTTGGGAAATGTACTTCATTGACAAAATTTACCATGAATAATGAAGGCAGGATTTTAGAAACAGATGAGAGCTTTTAACGGACTTAAGTAAAAAATGCAACTGGTGTACAGTGCATACAATAGAATAAAATATGTAAGTTAACCAAGGCAATGGGACAAGTCAGAAGAAATGAAACGTTACTCCAAAACTAGATAACCCATGAAATACTGGATAATATATTTTGCCTCTTGAAAATAAAATCAGATAAAATATAATATGGAAAACAGCAAAACGAAACACAGTAAGCATAGTACCGTTACTAATAACAGTGTCTGTTAAATACACCAATACAGTCCATTAAACCTGTTTTCATTGAGGTTGTGATCCATTGGAGTTTTCCCCAGCTGTTCCATCGTTGAAAGCATGGCCGCTTTCTAATTTAATGGTAACTGTCCGTGATGAAAGAAAGCAAAAAAAGGTCATTTACTCCAGACTGAAAACAATGTTTAAAATTCCTGGGCAGTTAACAACCTACATTGTATAAATCAAAATTTTAAAGCTCCAGTACTCATAAAAATTAAATGTTCAACGGGTAATTTTTCGTCAGTTTACATGCATAAAACTACATTTCATATTATATATATATATATATATATATATGAGAGAGAGAGAGAGAGAGAGAGAGAGAGAGAGAGAGAGAGAGAGAGAGAGAGAGAGAGAGAGAGAGAGAGAGAGATGGGGGGGGGGGGATTTCAGATTTCAAGAAGCATGAAACTGCAGAATGTCCCCGTTAACATCTTCAACAAGTTTCATCTAGTAACGGTCGAAGTCTTGACGATATTTTTTTAGAAAATGGTAATAAATAAAATAATGGATATATAACTTGAATTGAACTGGAAATTATTCTCAATGCAGGAGATTACGTAACCCAATCAAATGAGAAACAGTTTAAATTCACTATCAATACATATAAATATGTTTATTACATTGCTGCTGTACATATCACACTAATACATTTTTTCGACGACTCTTTAAACAACGCACCCACCAGACACTGAGAACATTATCAATACAACTCTATTGATGCAAAACCATCAACAAATATGATCATTCAAATTTAAAATATATTCAACAGGAAATTTACCATTAAACTCAGATAGCTCAGACAGTTTTATGCTCGTATTACTAATCCGATTTTCATTAAACATGAATCAATATGCATGCCATATACTCCTTCAAGAATAATATTTTGTTCCCATTGGGATATTTAATTGACAAAGAACTCGCTCTTAAAAATGTAATGTTTACAATGCGTGTGTGTATGTGTGTATGAAAGAGAAAAACCCGTGCAAGAGTAAAGTGGATGAAGAATAGGAACCCCTTTTCCTTCTGCCAAAAATGATGGTGTTGGGATAAGTGCGTGATAGTCCCCAGCCTTAGGGCTACACCTATCATCCCTCTCAATCATCCTACATCATATCTCCTAACCTTTCCTTCCAGGACCCCGTCCACCCATCCCACAGAAAGATCTTCCCTCCGGTAAGAAATGATTTCTTTTCCTTGGAATGAAGACAGTTACCTTCCATCTTTGCAAATGCTGCTATTTCAACAAAAGTATCTCCACACAATATGTGTAACGCAAGCGAAAATCTAAGATGAAAGAATGCTCGGTAGCTTGGCGAATAACTAAATCATAATGAGCATTCTGTAAAAGGGTATCTTTGCATGTGAACAAGAACACTGCTATACAATAGTTGATAGGTTACTCCATATGGCACTAAACTGGGAAATACAATACATAACACTATAAACTATGAGGGAAACCTTACTTATGATTTAAAAAAACAGGAAGAGAGAGAGAGAGAGAGAGAGAGAGAGAGAGAGAGAGAGAGAGAGAGAGAGAGAGAGAGAGAGAGAGAGAGAGAGAGAATCTTCATTTTCAAGTATTAGGTTAAAAATAACTAATAATATTGCATAAGGATACTATATGATAGGCATTGTTACCTTGATCAGGATATGGGCTTACACCTCTCTGGAAAGGTAAGCTATTAGTGATGAAATGAAGAAAATTAATAAAGAACAATTTCTTGAAGATTTCCAAACTTTACAAGGCATTAGGAAACAATGGCTTTATTATCCATTAATAAAGCAGAAGCTATAGAGACAAATTGTATCATTAAAAAAAGCTTATGAAAAAAATTGAGATATTTATACAAAAGCCTTCGACCATTACCAGACCTATAACCAAGGAAGATCTACAACCCCAGATTACAAGTAACCAGCTCGAGGCCACCGCATATCTTCTCTCCTCTTGGAGACTATGACTTAAAAGGAATTACAATGAAAAAGAAACCTTTCAAAGTGTCGATCGAAAATGTAATGCTACTCTACAGCCTAGAGAGCAACCTAACTCCCATTTTTGAACCTTCTGCTATATTACTTCATCAATGACAAAGGTATTCTTACGATAACTTGAGTATATCTCCAACATAACACACACACACACACACACACACACACACACACATATATATATATATATATATATATATATATATATATATATATATATATATATATATATATATATATATATATATGAGCATAGCAAATGCAAAGTTAATATTAATGGAGTCTTATCAAATGAATTTCCAGTGAACAGCGGAGTACTCCAAGGAAATGGATGGTCATTTATGTCGTTTATCCTCCTAATGGAATTTATGATGCTTAGAACAGTCAAAGGTGGTGGAGAAGAATTGGACAGGATTGGTGATAGGAACTTGCAGACCTAGTGTATGCTGTCCTTGTTAGCAGAACATCACAGAATTTGCAATGCTTGCTTACCAGAATGCACGAAATATTACATGAGGTTGGGCTGAAGATAAATAGAAGACAGATGATGAGAACGGAGTATAGCCTGCCTGACACTTGCACGCATTCGTGGCACGCACTGGCACGCATTGATGTGCGAACTCGCGTGAACGAGCCGTGAAAATGTCGTGAACAGTGCGGGAACTCGCGTGCCAGAGCGTACCAATGCGTGCCCAGAACTTTGAAATGTTTAAAGTTTGTGGCACACATTGGCACGCACTAAATGGCCGTGAAATAGTCGTGAACGATGCGCCAACTAGAGTGAACTGGAGTGAACAGTGCGGGAACTGGCGTGAACTGGAGTGAACGATGCGGGAAGTGGCGTGAACTTTATAATGAAGAGAAACAAAAAGGAAACGAAAAAATTAATGAAAAGGAAAGAAAAATAAACCTAATAAATTTTTATATTTGCTGTTTTAATGTGAAAAAAAAATGATATCTTATTTCAAACTATTTCTATAACTTTATAATGAAGAGAAACAAAAAGGAAACGAAAAAATTAATGAAAAGGAAAGAAAAATAAACCTAATAAATTTTTATATTTGCTGTTTTAATGTGAAAAAAAATTATATCTTATTTCAAACTATTTCTATAACTTTATAATGAAGAGAAACAAAAAGGAAAATAAAACATTAATGAAAAGGAAAGAAAAATAAACCTAATACATTTTTATATTTGCTGTTTTAATGTGAAAAAAAATTATATCTTATTTCAAACTATTTTTATAACTTTATAATGAAGAGAAACAAAAAGGAAACGAAAAAATTAATGAAAAGGAAAGAAAAATACACCTAATAAATTTTTATATTTGCTGTTTGAATGTAAAAATAAAATGATGTCTTATTTCAAACTATTTCTATAACTTTATAATGAAGAGAAACAAAAAGGAAACGAAAAAAATTAATGAAAAGGAAAGAAAAATATAAACCTAATAATTGTTTATATTTGCTGTTTGAAAGTAAAAATAAAATGATGTCTTATTTCATGCACACACTTATTTTCCTCTATTACCAATCAAGAGCCAAACCTTTTGTTTTAAATAAAATTGAACTGAAAAATAAACCCAAGAAATTTTTAAGTTTGCTGTTTGATTGTGAAAATAAAATGATGTTTTATTTTATCAACATACTTATTCTTCTTTATTACCTTAAAATGAAGAGCAAAACAAATTTTTTTATGTTTGCTGTTTTAATGTAAAAATAAAATGATTTCTTATTTCAACAACTTTTTTCTCTATTACCTTAAAATCAACAACCTAAAAACTTTTCATGTTTGCTGCTTTTAATGTTAAAATAAAATGCTTTCTTAATATTTGTACATATTTTATGTCTGCTATTTATATGTAAATCAAATGCTTTCTTATTGAAACAAAAATAAAGGGCAACAAAAAATACAAACGACAAAGATACGTTTCTTCTCCTCAATGCAATGGTGTCTGACAGAAAGCATTGTTGTCTCTTCCGAAGCCAATCCAAGAATGTCCTCGGGTTGGAGTGGCCAATTCATGAACTGGCGTGAACTAGCGTGAAAGATGCAGAAACGATGCGGAATGATGAGTGAACTCGTGTGAACGTGTCGTGAACTTCTCGTGAACTACGCGTGCCAATTCGTGACGTCGCATGAACGATGCGCGAACTGGAGTGAACTGGTCGTGAACAGTGCGGGAAAAACACCAGTGCATGCCACAAAGTGGCACGCACTGGCGCGATGCGTGCCAATGCGTGGCAAAAATGCGCGCAAGTGTCAGGCAGGCTTAAGCAATGAAACATTGGAGGAAGAAAGGATTAATGAGGTAGAATCATTTAAGTACTGTATTTAGGAACTAAGATCTGCAATACAGGGTCTTTAGAATTTGAGTTTAGTGCAAGATTCCAAAAAAGCAATTCGGACAATGGCTGGGTTAAGTAAAATTTAGAAATCAAATCGCCTGAAATTGCATATAAAAATCCGACTATATATCAGTTTAGTGAGATCGGTGTTATTGTACGGACATGAGCCATGGTATGACAATGGAACAATCTCCAATAGATTTAGTAGATTTGAGAACAAAGCCCTCAGAAGGATATTGGGAGTTAAATGGCAGGACAGGATTAGAAAGGAAACTACATGAGAGATGACTCGAGTACCATAGGTGGATGAGATCATGATGAAGGGTAGATGGAGATGATTTGGGCATGCTCTTCGCACTCCCAAGAGATTAGTTCACCAAAGGTTCAGCTGGGCTCCACAAGGCACTAGAAGAGTTGGAAGACCCAGGCCTACATGGCTGAGGACTATGAAGCCCAAAGTAGATGATGATGAATGGAGAAGTATTGAATTAAAAGCTCAAGATAGAGACGACAAGCGATATGTAACCGTGGCCGTTTGCGTCAATAGGCGTAGGAGGAGGAGATGATGATGATGATGATGATTATATATATATATATATATATATATATATATATATATATATATATATATATATATATATATATATATACACACACACACACACAGCATGAGAATCACTGTGCTAATTCTCAATACAAGATACTTACTTATCTGCAGCTCATCAAACCTCCAATGCCGACTGAGCTATGTACTTCTCTTTGGCAAAATTATCAGGTTTCATAGACATTGAGTGCATTCATTTCCAATAATACTCTAATCCCACCGAAGGGGTGCTTTTCAGGTCTTCATCTCTTCACTTATCCTACAACTCATGAATAGCTGCACAAACGCCAAACTAATATAACTTAACTTCCACTACATACAGTCACTTACAAACCTTTGCACACACACTGCTACCTTCATTACTTTACTTATTCTGTAACTAAAGTACAATCTCGTTCAACACTCATTTATTTTGATTACATCTTTATTATATCTATTACTTTACCTTCCTGGTTTCCATTTGCCCTCTACTCTTGCTCACATTTGCTATATTTTTTCTCAAAAACTTACAAAACGTTTTAGCATTTTCTGGAGTGCTTCCATTATCCAAAACCAGCACACTACATCATATGTAACATCAAACTATTACGATCTCCTATCACAACACATTTATTATTCCACCTACATCTACCATTCTTTGTTTAATTTCTTTCACATTTCACCTATAAAAATATCAAACAGTAATGGAGACATAGCATATCTTTCTCTCAGACATACTATTCCACCATAGTAATAACTTTTCTGTCTACATATTCTAGTAAATTCTTAAAATCCCACCATTAAATCATTTAATAGCTCTCTCAAAAATACAGCCTTCTAGGTTCATGTGTGCTATGTACTGCTTTTTCCTTTCCAAATTTTCAACACATCTCTTCACGAAACAAAAACAATATATTCCTACAATCGTTGTAGTATAAATCTCAAATGTTTTTCCTTTATCAATAGTTTTCATTTAATTTCTAAATTTTACTTTATATAGTAAGTGAGGATATGCTTCCATCATTCTTATAGTTACTCACCAAATTTATACAATGAAACAATAATTCCTCTAAATCACTTCTTTGGAACCTCTCATCCTGACCTAACTTTGAAAAACACTTAATCAGACTATCACTAAATAATCACGGCATCTCATTAGTAAACATTGTAGCATCTCATATTTCTTATATGGTCAATCCTCTTTTTAATTACATTCCTTAGATCTTAAATGATCATTTCTAAATGCAGCCTTTCAATAAGGCATCATCTAGCTCTACCGATTTTTTTCGCATTATAAATTTCTGAAAATAAGTTTAAACTTACCAAAGAACGTGCTCATCCACTTCCACTCTTTTCCATTCTTGGACTACGCACATTTACTATTTTTCCTCCTGTTATAAACAATGAAATCTAGGAACCAATCTGTACTCTGGACACACTACAAGCATTACATTCTCCATAACTCCTTTCAGCTACCATAAAAAATAATAATTACTCTTTACCCTTCCCAGAACAATACATTAACCATACACTTTTCCTCTTTAATGGAACAAAGATCACAGCTATTGGTTGTACCATAGACATACACACATATATATGAAAGTATGTATGTATGTATGTATGTATATATGAGAGAGAGAGAGAGAGAGAGAGAGAGAGAGAGAGAGAGAGAGAGAGAGAGAGAGAGAGCCCTATTTACCAACCAATTAGGTTTCCTTAATATGCAGTAGGTAGTAGGTTGGCCCGGCCACCAGCCGTCCGTTGAGATACTACCGCTGGAGAGTTATGGGGTCCTTTGACTGTCCAGACAGTAATACATAGGATCCTTCTCTCTGGTTACGGTTCACTTTCCCTTTGCCTACACATACACAGATTAATCTGGCATATTCTTTACAGATTCTCCACTGCCCTCATACACCTGACAACACTGAGATTACCAAATAATTCTTCTTCAACCAGGGGGTTAACTACTGCACTGTAATTGTTCAGTGGCTACTTTCCTCTTGACAAGGATAGAAGAGACTCGTTAGCTATGGTAAGCAGCTCTTCTAGGAGAAGGATACTCCAAAATCAAACCATTGTTCTCTAGTCTTGGTAATGCCATAGCCTCTGTACCATGATCTTCCACTGTCTTGGGTTAGAGTTCTCTTGCTTGAGGGTACGCTCGGGCACACTATCCTATCTAATTTTGTTAAAGTATTCATAGTTTATATAGAAAATATTTATTTTAATGTTGTTGCTGTTCTTAAAATATTTTATTTTTCCTTGTTTCCTTTCCTAACAGGACTATTTTCCCTGTTGGGGCCCCTGCGCTTATAGCATCCTGCATTTCCAAATAGGATTGTAGCTTAGAAATTAATAATAATAATAATAATAATAATAATAATAATAATAATAATAATAATAATAATAATAATAATAGAGCGCATTTATTGGTCTAACATGGCACTCTGAATTTTTGCCTCTGAATCAGGCGGTGGGCAGATCCTTTGCAAGGCTACTGAAATATCTAGTTATTGCTCGGCATTTTACGTAATCTTTTACATCTGAATTACTATTGTAAAAAGTGGTTGAGCTTGTTCTCCTAAATTAAAGTCTGGTGAACACAATTGCTAGGTGAATGCCTTCCCGTGTGTTAAAATAGTATTATCAAGGATAAATTCTGGTTGAACTTACTTAATTTTTAAAAACAGGAAAGAGTACTTTAGACTTGTCTATCTTTAAAGAAACCCTGAAAGTAATAGAATAACATGCTGTCTGGAGGCAACTATAAAGTCCACAAATATTGCACCCTCCGCCAAACCTCTATCTCCAGATTACCCTTCAACTGATTTCTCTAAGTCACTACCCAAGACTCCACAACAAATGCCCACACAATCTTATCATCTCTGCAATCTTTACTACACTTGTCATTCTTTTTATTTCATAATTTTCCAATCTTTCAAGCGGTGACATTCCCATAATCCCTTCCTAACCTTCTTATCTCTGTTCTCTCAAGCTTTGCCTCTTCTTTTCATTTTGCTTTTTTTTTTTTCTATTCATATTAGAGCCCACGTTTCCTATCTATACATTAACACTGGTCTTATTACTGTGCTATAGATCTGGACTTAGCTTGAGTGGCACTTTCTTATTACACACCACTCTTGCAACCTTCCTCTGCTTCCTCCAGCCAGCTTTTATCCTATTCTCAATTTCAGTCACACATCCTACTGACTTATAGTAGATCCCAAGAATATAAAGTGTTCCAACTGTTTTATAACCCAGCCTCTACTTTGTGTATGACCTTAGCCGGACAGAACTACTTATCATAAAAGGAATTTTCATTAAGATCTTTGATCCCGCATCAAAAGGAATTTGAGGCTTATTTGAATAAACTAAGGGTACTAGTGATAAAATAATCACACACACACACACACACACACATATATATATATATATATATATATATATATATATATATATATATATATATATATATATATATATGTGTGTGTGTGTGTGTGTGTGTGTGTGTGTGTGGGGTGAGTGTGTGTATGCGTGTGTGTATGTTTGTATTTGTAATTGTAAGTAAAAGTTTCATGTTTAGGAAAGGATGCAGGCATGATCTAAACGTCAAAAACAGTCATTGATCAGTCTATCATTTAAGAGAAACAAGTAGAGTCATCTGAGCGGACTCCTCATTACCTGGACCATTATCATCATTATCAGTTACTGTATCACATATTGTCATCTTTTATTGTTATCGCCATCCATGGGTCGTGCAGGGTATTGAGTCCAAGGAAGACACCAACAAAAGGGTCGGCCGTAAGGCACACATGTCCTTCTTACCCTCAACGTCGCTGATTACCACCTATAGATGCTTGAGTAAAAGAAAGACACAAATCTCTCACAAACGCTACACGCTCCGAATAGGTTTCAAATACTTTTTCATAAAATGATTCAGGACACTATCAGAGTTTTTAAATAAAAATATTTTTCTTCTTAGAGTGCTGAACACGGAAACACTTCAAACTTGGGTATCCTAAAATCTCTAACCTTAAAACAATTGAAAAAAAGCACACACACACTAAAGAGGGAAGAGAGAAGTGTCGTGGATGAAGCTTAGAATGGCGAGGCAGTCATGTCTTCCTCTTGTAAAAGTTTTCTGGTTGTGAATACAGTACGCTCACCGACCTTGATACAAACATGGCTATTTTCATCTTCGTCACGTGAGGGTCGTCTAAACTGGTTGGGTAGTAAGAGATACATACACAAC
>NC_090751.1:71164951-71167340 GCF_036898095.1 Palaemon carinicauda
AGTGTATATGACACCATGGGTAATAAGCACTATTGCAAACCCACAAAACACACCAACACCTTTGTGTCATCAAGGACACCAAATTTATAGCACTTGTATTACCTTCTTTGCAATGACGTTGCAATGTACCTGTCCACTTGGAGATAAAAAAGAACAGTTTAAATTTCCTCATTATTCTTTGTGTTTTCTTGCCATGTCTTCCAACAGAGACGACTACAAAAAAATGGAGGAAAGGATAACACCCATTAACTATACGAAACGTTCTCAAATCAACCAGTTAAAACGATAAGACAAAACTCCTCCCCTTCTCTCTTTCTCCTTTGTCAAGGACTATTCTCCAAGTTTTACATGATTTACGAGACTGGCAACTTCAAGGTTCCCTCTCTCTGAACGTAAGAAAAGGAGGACAACCGACCCTCCTATATATTTGCCACAAATTGAACTGATCCCGACGTTCGCTCAACCAGAAGCCCACTAATCGCTGCTACGTAATGCAATTTTACACAGAGTGGCATCTCTCTCTCTCTCTCTCCTCCTCTCTCTCTCTCTCTCTCTCTCTCTCTCTCTCTCTCTCTCTCTCTCTCTCTCTCTCTTTTCTTAATGTACATAAAAAATGTCGCAAATACGCCAGCTTCGAGAAGAATTTATCTAGTAACTCAAAACTATATTTACAAGCAGCAAAATATTTCCATTGTGAGGTTGATGTGCACTTACATACAGCGAGGAACGAAAGTCTGTAATAATACTATGAAATAGCCTAAAACCACACCGCAAGTAAATAACTCCACGGACAGATGTGTGTCCCCTAAACATAATTCATGGATATCTATTACGTTTACATCAAAACCTCTCCCTAAGAAATACTGTTCATTACCATTAAAAGGTGCCTTGAATAAGTGAAAAGTTTTCTGAAAGTATTACTACACAAATGCGTTCATTATCGATCCCAAAGAAATGAAATGTTGGCGAAGACACCTAAACAATTTTCTTTCAACAAGAAGTGTCATTGAAATTATAAAAGAAGCCGATATAAAATATTATTCACTAGAAGCTCATCATCTACTGTACTGTAAGTAAAAAAAAGTATCAGGGGTCTGCGTCACCGGAGAGGATTTCACTGGTGGAGTAATTATGCCATACATATACTCTCTCTTAGCTCTTACAGCTCAAAATTTAGGGTCAACATTGAACAAAAATATGAATTTTATAACTAAATTTTCACTTTCTGGCATAACGATTCCATGAAAAGGAAAAGGGAAAACGAGGTAGCCTACATGTGACAGACAGACAGACAATCTTCCTTCTTGCACAGTACACCTTACGACCAAGTTGCTCTATAGACCCTTTCCCAAAGTTTAATTGAAATCCATTCAACCGTATAAGAGTTGCAATGACACACTAGCCAAGGCAAGGATAGACAGAAGATGATCTCTTCTAATGCTCGCATATGTATCAACGTACACCTTTGCCGTGCATGCTGATCTTCCTTTATGCGCTATTTTTGCTTGGTCTACCTTTAAACTACGCTTGATGGAAATGTCTTCAATTATGTTACAGGGATAAGCGTCGCAGACAAACCGCAAGGACTCAAAAATTACAATCCCATATTTTGAGGGTAAGCCACTAAAAATTACAATGCTTAGTACTAATAAGAATAAAGAAAACGTTTCATAATAATAATAATAATAATAATAATAATAATAATAATAATAATAATAATAATAATAATAATAATAATAATAATAATAATAATAATAATAATTCGTTGGGGCAAGATTCAGAGAACTAAAATGTGTATCTGGACAGCTGTCTAGATTTTACGGAGTTTCTTGAAAATTGTCTATTTCAGTGGGATGTTCCTCCACCATTGGTAGATTCTCATCCCATAGACCAAAATCATATAGCAAGAAAAAAAAAAAAGGCGAGAGTAAACCATGGTCGATGAGAACTCGAGGCAATAGAAGATATCGCCAATACCAAAGACACATTCACGTCTCTTTTTCCGTTACGAAAAAAATTAGTTTAAATTAAAGACATGAATTGGTCTGTCAGTAATAATACTAGTATATTTAGCCAATATGTAAGTTTCATCGAGTTACGTAAGAAGCAAATGGCGTCAGTGGCACTCCTCAGCATTTTGAAAGCACCCTGGTAGCAAAGTAACAATGATCGTCATGGTGTCAATACGAGAGAGAGAGAGAGAGAGAGAGAGAGAGAGAGAGAGAGAGAGAGAGAGAGAGAGAGAGAGAGAGAGAGACGTTCCTAACAATGAAGACATCATAATCAGCTTTTCAACAATCGAACCGAATCCTCCCATAACTTAACTAGCAAATGCAGTCGTCCTTCCCTTCATCCACCAAGCGCACCTCCTTTTAAGCCATCAAAAGAC
>NC_090751.1:71167840-71180340 GCF_036898095.1 Palaemon carinicauda
AAAAGACCACATAATGAGGGTAGAGCACACTTTCTTTGCCATTCCGCATGCCATTAGCCGCGTTGTAATCTGACATACCATTATTAGAGGCCTGATGTAAAGGCTACTGCTCGTCCCAAACGAAGGACCTATCGCACCTACCGAGCAACAGCTAGCAATCGAAGGACACACAAAACACTTGTCATCATCATCCGGAGCCAGTTTCCAATACGCCGTAATGACACCTGATCAATAATAATCATTTTCTCTCTCTCTCTCTTTCTCTCTCTCTCTCTCTCTCTCTCTCTCTCTCTCTCTCTCTCTCTCTCTCTTTCTCTCTCTCTCTCTCTCTCTCTCTCTCTCTCTCTCTCTCTCTCCTCTCTCTCTCTCTCTCTCGTTGGGGACACTCGAGGGGATGCGACAGACGGCCACCGATGTATAATAAGGCCAGAGATAAAGAGCGGGATAATGATCGCCCCCACATAATGGATTTCTTATCTAGATCAGAGAAAGAGGCAATTGCATTGTTCCACACGATGTATATCATCTAGCACCCAGCCAATGGCTTTAATCATTCTCTTCTGACATCGGAACTATTACACACTCATGCAGTATATATGTATATGGTGATGTGTTTCGCCACAAGAAATAAAGATACCCCCAAATAACTAGAAAACACGAGGCAACATATTCCAGTTATGATGATGAACAGAGATAAAAAGGAAAAGAAAGTTAACCAGTGAATTCATAACACCATACGTACATTTATGGCGACACATCAGATATTTGCAAACATGTAATAACTTAACATAGGCTTGGAAAAAAACTGAACAAGCTAATCAGAGTTCAGGTCAAAGTTTGTTAAAAAAAAAAAAAAAAATAATAAGTACGTAAACTCCCTTAACTAAACTACTTTGAAATGAACTCAATGCATATCTGTGATTGATTGATTGATTTGAGGTTTTCTGGCACCCTGACATCTATGGTCATTGACTCCGAAAGCAACACATTCTTAACTACAGTTAAGAAACATGCAAACAATATTAATTTCCCTTGGAGTGAAACTTTGAAAACCCACAAGCAGAAAAGGAAAAGATGGGGAAACGCCAATATCAAGAATGACAATGTAGAGGTGAGGGATGTAGTGGGTAGGAATATTGCTAAAAGAGGATTAAGAGGTTACTCAAAGTAAAGCATAGGGAGATGGAGGCACTACGCAGACTACTGAGCACTTGAAATAGGCGGTTAGCATTTTTTTGAAACTTTTTGTGCTAGGGTCCCCTATCCAATCGACCTTATTTGACGTTCTAAAAACAGTTTATAACCTTAATCAATTTTCGGGTAATCATTAACACATTTCTCGTAAGCAATGTAGGTAACAATCGTTTCACCATATATACATACGTTAACACCTTGGACGAATTCCCTGGAATAGACGTTATCATGAAAACCTCGAGCACTGAGTGGCCCCGTGTAGACTAAGTTGCATATTGCTTTAAAACGCTGATATCTTAATTTTACTTATTAGAACTGAGGGCTATGGTAGTAAATGTAGTTTAAAGAAAATGAGATGTAACACATGTTGCCACTCAGCGTTTTATCTGATACGACGACGTCTCGTCCAGAGATCTATACGGGAGGGTTCATATATGTTGATACTCTACACATCAAAACCTGCTTATTATTGGAATTTATGTACTTGTTTTCAGAAGTTGATGAATAATACAATGCAGATTAAATAAAGAGGCAAACCTTAACTCCCCCATTGTTTTGTATCCCTTTTTACAGTTCCACTTTCCTCTTTACGGGTGCCAGGTGTACAGTAAATTTGAGGCCGGAAATCAAATTGAATTACCGATAAAGATGAATTAAGCGGTGTCTATCACAAAATTTTCAAATATCTATACCAAAATCCTGAATAATGAGGTTACCCGAACGTCAATACGTAGTACATGCTGGAAATCATAACACGCCTAACACACAAGCCTTGAACCTCCTTTTCTTATTCATATCATATGATGCAAAGATCTATATTAACGCAAGAGAGAGAGAGAGAGAGAGAGAGAGAGAGAGAGAGAGAGAGAGAGAGAGAGAGAGAAAATTATGTATAACTGATACAACGGAACACTATTTAGATTTTAAAAAACACTACAAAGAAAGTATTCTCATGGTGATATCTAAAACATCATTGTCAACATCAAAGTTTAAAATTGGTGAAATAGTAATGAGAAAAACAATAAGAAGCTGAGGGAAGAAAAGAGAAGAAACAAGGCGGTGAAATTTCCCCCAGGCGAATGATAAGGAATGGGTCCCCTCCAGAAATCTATTGAGAAGCAAATGAGCAGGAAAACAGCCGATACAAGACTACTTGAGAGAAGATTACCCGTCCCTCGATCCCCTAGAGAGAGAGAGAGAGAGAGAGAGAGAGAGAGAGAGAGAGAGAGAGGAGAGAGAGAGAGAGAGAGTGTGTGTGTTTGTGTACCATCGGAAAAAAAAAAGTTCTGTAGTCAACGAGATAAGAGAGCTAGCAACGCTGATAAAGGTTAGAATTAAAGGGCGGGTGTTAAGATAACGCAATACGAAAGTTTTCTGATATGTCATTGACGGAAGAGCGTACAAATTCATAAACAATCACACTTTTATACATTAATGTTATTATTACAAAAGATGTAATTATTAGTTAAAATTTTCTACAGTACTAGCTTACTCCAATGGGATGGTTCAAGTATAATTTAGTCTTGAACGCACATATACTGTACCTATCTATGTAAGGATCCATCCTTAGGTTTGTGCAAGTAAGCTGTTGAAATAACAAGTTTGCTAGTACAGTCACGTGGTACAGTACATGATAGTGATGAATATGGAATATTCGAGCGGTTAAAGGATGCATCGCAGCATTTCTGACAATTTGAAAGAATGGATGACTATAGGTCGGAAAGGAAGTCATTGAAAAGGTTGGGTAGATGGCGTGTAAAAGTGCTGTAAAGGAATGGTCTTAATATCCAAGGAGTGACAGGGGGAATGGCACACTGTATGCAAGAGGGTTTGACACCCTACTGGAGAGCCATTTTCTGTTTATGAAGCGACTAATATTGTGGAAGTTAATCTGTACAGAGGGTTTAACTATGAGGTTCAGCTGTTGCCTTATGAATGTAGCACATAGTTTTTTCTCCTGAGCTAGCAGATATACAGTGTATAATATATATATATATATATATATATATATATATATATATATATATATATATATATATATATATTAAGCGCAATGTACAGGGTAGGCAAATTTATCTTTCCCATCGGAATTACTGAACAGTACTAAATTACCACCAAAATAATTTTTAAAAAGTAAACACTAACAGTAGAGTGCCGCTTATGAAAAATGTTGGTCTTCCAGGTACGACTGGATTAAAAAAAAAATAAATCCGCACAGTCCACACATAAAGAACCAATAGTAACACTTATGAACTAAAATATTTTCAAACACTTATGACACTGAACCATTTCCCAAGTGTTAATAAGCAACAATGGACGCAAATGCTCCGGAAAATAGAAATACTGACCACAAATTGCTTATGACAGAAACAACTGTAAACAGTATGCGTAACAGTCTCCGTGATTTTTATTATTATTATTATTACTTGCCAAGCTACAACCCTAGTTGGAGAACCAGGGTGCTATGAGCCCAGGGGACCCAACAGGGAAATAGCCCAGTGAGGAAAGGAAACGAGGAAAAATAAAATAAATGAGTAATAACATTAAAATAAATATTTCTTATATAAACAATAAAACAAGAGAAAGAGAAACTAGATAGAACAGTGTGCCTGAGTGTACTCTCAAGCAATAGAACTCTAACCCAAGACAGTGGAGGACCATCGTACAGAGGCTATAACACTATCCTAGACCAGAGAACAATGGTTTGATTTTAGTGTCCTCCTAGAAGAGCTGCTTACCAAAGCTAGAGAGTCTCTTTTACCCTTACCAAGAGGAAAGTAGCTACAGAACAATTACTGCGCAGTAGTTAACCCCTTGGGTGAAAAAGAATTGTTTGGTAGCCTTAATGTTGTCAGATGTATGAGGACAGAGGAGAACCTGTAAAGAATAGGCCACACTATTCGGTGTACATGTAGGCAGAAGGAAAATGAACCCTAACCAGAGAGAAGGATTCAATATAGTACTATTTGGCCCGTAAAAGGACCCCATAACTCTCTAGGCGGTAGTATCTCAACAGGTGGCTGGTGCCCTGACCATTGATATCAATGAATGATACACAATGCTCAAGTGTGTACGTTTGGACGATTTTCTACTTAGAGCAACGATTCTCATAAAATATATCATGAAAATTTCTTTAAATCACATTAGAAACAATTAAATCTAATTATAAAAACTGTCCTTCATATACATGTGCATCTTTTACGACAAGAACAAAGGAACGTTATCCTAAATAAATGATAAAGCGTATGAGAGAGAGAGAGAGAGAGAGAGAGAGAGGAGAGAGAGAGAGAGAGAGGAGAGAGAGGAGAGAGAGAGAGAGCTTCAGTGGTGGGCTGGGCTTTCCCTTTCTATCCAATACCAGCCCTTTGATGTTCGTTCAGGATTCCCGCCACCCCCATACACCCCCCCCCTCTCGTCTGCATCCACCATCACCACCGACTCTTCCTCGCCATTCCAGTATTTCCGACATCTATTCAGAATACCGGTTCGTGTCACCCCGAAAATCCCCTTGATAAATGTCAGTGTGATGGAACCTTTAAGAAATCCATAAATAGATGACCAAAATTTTCAAGCGAGCCTTGCCATTTCGACAAAGTAACTAATTAGAATGAGAGGGATTAAGAGTATCTCGTGCAATAACCTAACCAGTACTTATCATCTCGGGTCTCAAACCGACGCTAACAAATCTAATCATGCACAACGAACTTGCTGTCTTTCATAACAACGTATGCGCTCTGTAAACACAATGCCACTAAGACTCAACGAATAGTAAGAAAGAACAAGAGATGATACACAAAAACTCTCTCCCTCTTTCTTTCTTTAATCAATATTTCCATTTCATAAAGGCTCTCCATCTTCACCAACCCAACCCCACCCAACCATTTAAATAGACGGTCTTAAATCAACATTTGAGTTACACCAAATCACCTAATGCATTAATGTTAATTTAAGACCAAAAATAATAAATAGGATAAATATAAATTAAACCGATTCGGCAGACTCGGGTGCATCCGGATAATGATGATGACCCAACTTCAGTAAAATGCGCGTGTCATCTCAAGGAATCCTAAGAATGAATCCAAGGCCGTACAAAATTCCCGATTCCATATTTTAGCATCTCGTGGTAAAAGACTGTTAGAAGATGAAGACACTCCTGAAAGGAATAGGTAAAGAAAAGCAAGACATTTCCCTCGTCAGGCAGAAGGCCAACCAACACATAGAGCAGCCAATGACAAAAAGTCCACCCAAGAGAGAAAGCGAGATGGGGAAAGAGAAAGAGAACACAATTAGCCACCTCGTTACGACTTACCTTTGTAATTATTGTATGAATGGAAAATTCAAATGGCCACGGCTGCAGTTATTCATAGATGAAGCCAATACTTTGCAGTTAATAACCTGGGCATTATACCATCGTGCAATTCATTCATTTGCCACACACAATGGCCGTGGGTGGTGCTAAAAACATTTCCTATTCCCTTGCACACCCCTCTTTCCACACCCACACAGCCAAACCTCACCCTATCCCCCTCCATTTAAATCGATGGAAGATTTCAATATTCTCCAACAGAAGACTTTCGACCATATAGGCGTCTGGAGTATACCTTCTTCTAAGCCACATTGCTCCAGCAGTCTCCTGGCCAACCCCATCTGGTAGGAGGGGCCTGTGTTCTCCTTAAAGCTTATTTATGCAAATGCTCCCTCGACTAATTATGACTGGGCTATTGTTACGCGGGCGCGATTATTCTCACAAGAATGGCCCGCGCTGACAAGTCCGGCATCGAAATAGATAATTTGCCGCCAGAGAAAATTCTGTCGATGCTTCGCTACGCGGTAATGGGAAGAGAGAGAGAGAGAGAGAGAGAGAGAGAGGAGATGAGAGAGAGAGAGAGAGAGAGAGAGAGAGAGAGAGAGAGAGAGAGAGAGCCTTTCCAATAAGGATGTAATGCTGAGAAGACAGAACACAGTCACCAACAGAAAGACCTAAAATATGAAGACTGACAACGGGAAAAGGGTAAGACTGCATGAAAGAATGTGCCCAAATTGGAAAAAAAGTACTAGCTCGCTTTCTCTCTCTCTTTCGTGCAAAACGAGAGATAGAAATCCGATAAAATGCTGTTGGGCAAAGAAACCAGAACTGGTCACCTAATACAAGTGTAATCACAACACGCGCCCCGCTTCGAACCAAAGCACAAAAATGACAAATATCCAATTAATCCTAAGTGGTTCAGTATTAAAACTTGAGAGGATAAAACTTCAATGGAGGTTCAAACACGTACCAAACGGCCTTGGAAAAAGGGGGGAAAAATGAACGGACCATCCCCCGGACGGTTTCATCACCTTCCTCAACGCCTTTGCACATATGATCACATGAAAAACCACAGCGATTTATCTGTTTAGATTCTATAGAGAGTATAATTTAAATACCTACAACAAATTATATTTCCAATATATAAAAACAATTTTTCTACTTTTTATATGAATACTGCAGACTTATTTTACAGTTTTTTCCAAGTTTGCTTTTTCCATACTAGGCCCAAGAACCGAATAGCTGTTCATGGAAAATCTAAGGACGGAAATACTTGGGGGAAATTAGCTTAAATCAAGAGAGCTAATACTTATGAAAATAAACAGGTTATGCTCAGTACTCGCTTTAGTATCGGTGGAAAAATACTCTTGCCATAAGTATCGATTGCCTTAAAATATGGTACAGTATGAAGACCTGTAGATTCATTGTATTGACTGTTAGTCTTGACAGTGACCAGTAATAGGTTAGAATGCACAACGCTTCTTATGCACCCAATTACCAGTTTTCTATTAACACTTTTTTCTGTTATCATTTTGAGTGATATTGAATGTTGTACCAGAAAAGCTATGTGTCGTGCGTGAAGCCTACTCCTGTATATCCATAAAAAATAGTTACATTTAATGTGCTTTAGATATGTCGCTCGACCACTCCTTGAATGCTGACTGCTGGAGATATTTTCTGTTATGGCATAACGATATTAAACACACAAGCACCATCAACAGAAAACACCCGGCAACTTCAACCTTACTATTACAGTCTGCGACTTCTCCGTGTTAGATCAAATTATGAATCGAAGATTTTAAGCATGGTTTTCTATAGCCTAATTTTTATATGTTTTAAGATGTGTCATGGTTCTAAATGAAACATATAATCATTATCATTACTCTGGTGAATTCCTTTATGTCATGAATTAAATATTGTATTATAGACTGGTTAGCTTTCGAATATCAGCTGTATGTTGGACAAGATATTTGTACATTATTCTAATGTACCAATGTAGGATTTGTATGTTATTTTGTTAATAAAATCTAATCTAATCTCTACTACTCCTTCCCAAGAATGCAGCCAGGTTCTTCATAGCTACAGCTAATAGTTCCTTTACCACCCATTTTTTCGTTAACTTTATTGAAATACCACAGTTAGGACATGTTAATATTCACAACTTTAGCAGAGTACAGTGCTACCTTTGGCGTAGGTTTTATATGCGCAGTTTAATTAGTTTATTAGTTACTATTATCATCTAAAATAATCTATCGTCTTTGGGTCGATTTTGTTTTCCCCTACAATCAAAACATGGGAGCTTGCTACGAGAGAGAGAGAGAGAGAGAGAGAGAGAGAGAGAGAGAGGAGGAGAGAGAGGAGAGAGAGAGAGAGAGAGAGGAGAGAGAGAGAGTACCGTAAGTAAAAAAAAAAGGAAAGAAAAAAGAGTAACGATCATAGTAAAATACAAACTACTTGGACTACAAATTAATAGCTCTTCTCTTGACGTTCCCTTTCATCAAATTTGATCTGCAAAGTGTACAACGGCAATCGTACATTTCATCCTCTGAATAATAGAAATGATTCCAATGTCCTGCAGAATCTGCGTTGTCAGAAAAAAATCCCAATATTAGAAATTATTAACTTGTTGATTTAAAGCAGAGCTAGAAGTAAGTGACGTGATGTGCACGTCTCGTTCATGATGACCCATCATAAAACTTTCTTGAAGGAGTATAAAATAATAGTTTAACAATGGAGGACACCATAATAAATTACATGGCTTATTACAACTTACGGAAAAAAAAAAAAAAAAAAAAATTATTCTAAACTATTATCGCTCATAAAATAATGAATAGCAATGATGCACATCATACGAAAATGAAGTCCAAACTCTTCCTCATTACAATTATCTGAAAGGAATATTTTACAAGTATCCACTTAGCGGAACACATGGCTTACAATGACAAATCTATGATGAGAGAGAGAGAGAGAGAGAGAGAGAGAGAAAGAGAGAGAGAGAGAGAGAGAGAGAGAGAGAGAGAGAGAGAGAATGTACTCAAAAAGTATATAATACAACTATATGAGAAGTACAATGAGCATGCTATAAAATTACTTATAAATGTTATTTGGCATTCATGAACGCATGAAAGAATCCACTGAAACTTGTAAGTAAAATGAATATTAAGAAACTTCACCAGATAGCTTTAGGATTCTAAACGAAAATCATAAGAGAAAGTTGAAAAAAATATAATAAACACTATTTCCAATACAAACACAAAATTCAAAATAACATCAAGAAATCAATCTCCAAGATATAGTAAATTTAAACAAAAACTAAGTAAGCCTACAGAGAAAAATATATCCACAACCAGAGATCGAATTAAAAAAGTGAAATATTCAGAGTAGAACAACTTTATTGAACAGGACCCCAAAATCTCCAACACAAATACAAGAATTTTAGGTACCAAAGGACACAGGTGTGAAAGGGGTACAAAATGGAAGAGTCAGAGATGGGGAAAAAAATTACCACCATACGGAACAGACATCTTTAAGGAGAAAGGTACAAAAATGCAGAACATTAAAAGATAAAATAGTAGGCATAGGTAATATGAAAATAAAACATCATAAAAAGTAAGCTACAAGTAAACATACTGTATGCACCACAATCAAATTGATTGAAAATAAAATATATCATCCCCTAGGGTCGACCAAACAGATTCTCGTGAAATGTCATACCTCAGAATAGGTACATTAGATTCTTCGGGCAAAATCCCCCGCCCCCCTTTGGAATCGTCACATTAAATTCTCAAAGACAACCAGTTGTGCGAATTTGTAAACAAAACCTAAAAAGTCTATGTCATTTCATTCTAGAATCCTTCTTTTATGTGCTACACAAATCAGCAAACCGAAAGGAAAAAAATAGGTAAATAACTAAAAATCATATATCCTACAGAGAGAGAGAGAGAGAGAGAGAGAGAGAGAGAGAGAGAGAGAGAGAGATAATCCGAAGCCATGTAATTTACTGCTTTCACGAAACATCTGCCTATCACTAGAAGACACCTGCAACAACAAACATTTACACATGCACATGCACGATAGTAATACAGTTCCGAAAACAATTGTTAAACAAAAATAATTCCAGCAAAATTTACAAAGAAATTGCCACGAATGTAATCTCACTGGGTATCTATTCCATAAATCTTTCTTTATCTGGACCCCATAAATCTTGTGTACCTTATCAATTTGATGCATAATCTGACACGTTTCATAATATAATCTGATTTAGCGGTTATCACTTTCAATAAACACAATTAAAGGGTGTTTTTTCACATGTTAACGCTGTAACTGCTTATGCATGTCCATTCTTCTTCTCTCTCTCTCTCTCTCTCTCTCTCTCTCTCTCTCTCTCATTACTTGACATATCCCTAGTTACAAAAACACAATTCCTATGAATAAAATTTGATCTATATGTATAACTGTATTTCACTCATAACCTTGGGGCATTCAAGCTAGTTTAAAAAAAAAAAAGAAAAAAAAAAACCGCAATGACCATGGAATTCAAATCGCACAATATAGTAACCTTAGGTACAAAGGTTGAAACCTAAATAATAAGATAATTTTTTACCTGAGAACCCAACATTTCATCATACAAATGGGGAGAAACACTTCGGAAGGTTTTGAACATTTGGCCAACTATCCTGCCTACACATGTCGCTGCGGTGTCAACACAAGTATTAGTAATCACCGTCCCAAATTAATTCGCCATATAAACGTCCGTAAACTTAGCGTTTCGGAGTTATTTAGAACACTCTTACACCTTTTGCAAGATCACTTACTAGCTATCATACATTATGTATACATTAAATACAATACGCAGGAAGCTGTACAGAAATCCCTTGATTGTGGTTAGGAAGTTGGTATGATTGGCCTTGATTGTGGTGCTTACTTTGACCGTGTTAATCATGAAGCTCCGGTTTTCACACTTAGGCATGGGAGTACGGGAGACATTCTTTAACATCCTTATTGAATGTCTAAGTAATGGATTGCATAGTTGTTGATGGGCACAATAGAAAATGGTAGCGTTCTCCACCGCTTTACTTTTCATTTTATATACGCATGAGATGTGGTTCTCTTAGAAAACAGGTTCATTGCATATGCAGGTGAGGCTAGTCTTTGCATTAATTCCATCCCCAGCACGTAGACATATGATTGTTGAATCACTTAACAGAGATCTAGCTAAAATTAGTGCATATTACAAATTATGAGGCATGAAGTTGAACCCAAACAAAATCCACAGTATGGTTGTAAGGAAGTCGAGGACAGTAGCTCCTCAACATCCTGATATTTGCATTGAGAATGTCTATAACTATATAGTACTCATCCTAGAAGTGATTTATTTCATGTAAATTTACTTTTGAGAAAAAAATCTAGTCCGTTTTCTCCTTCAAGTGCACAAAAAAAAAAAAAAAAAAAAAAAAAAAAAAAAAAAAAAAAAAACCTGGCTTACTGAGAAGTTTTGAGAAAGTCTTTTAACATTTTCGGTGATCAATCTATTCTCAAAAAGTGTTTCAATCCTCCCATTCTACCTTGTATCGAGTATCATTCTCATGTCTAGTATTCATCTGCTGTCTCTCATCTTGATTTGTTGGATAAAATTTCTGATTCCTGAACTGGATATCAATCTCTGGCGCCGTCGTTCAGTTACTCCTTTATGCATGTTACATAACACATTTCATAATTCAGATTATCGATTCTACCCGACTTTCCCCAGACTGTGCCATCCTGTACGTAGTACGTAGTATGCAGTAAATTATAACAGCCATGCTTTCTCCATCATAAGGCTCAGTACTACACAATATTCTAGAAGTTTTATTCCACCTGTGACCAGATTGTAGAATGATCTTCCTAATCACAGGCAGTCGAATCGATGGAACTTCAGAAGTTCAACCTTTTTGTAAATGCTTTTCTGTTAAGCAGGTTGACTCATGTCTTCTGATCTACTTTAACGTTGTTAATGATCTTAAAATACTTAATATATTTCATTCATTACTTATATATATATATATATATATATATAATAGTTTATTTTCGCTGTTCCTTTTTCTAGTAATAATAATAAAAATAATTCAGTAATGATACCCTAATTTTTATAGAACTATACAGGTCATAGCAGGATAGACCTCACTGCCAGATTGCAAAACAAAGACCAATAAATATTAGCGTTGATATAATCATCAAATTTGTACACAATATCGCTTGCATAACAGCAGGTAAGACATAACCTAATCAAAGTGCAGGCTTAATGCAGTGAATCAGATGAACTATTTGAATAGGTCATTGTTATTGTCAGAGAAAACGGTGGTCCGTTACAACCGAATCATAATAGACTAGATAAATAAAACGCAAGAATCCTTATTACATAAAAAGACAAGGATAAAACTATCCCATTCAGGATTTTAACTGACACACAAAAAGCAAAAGAGGGCCATGTTGGTTATATGAGGGCATTTCCTATTTTATGCAATAATCTAAAGATTAACATTTGCACCTGAAATAAATTTATCTTTCAGAAATACTAGACTTGGTGCATACATTCCACGGTATATAAAGAATAAATTTTACTTATATCCTTAAATGTATATGAAACAATAATAAAGTTATTAACAAAAACAGTATAAGAAGGCTGCTTAAGAGAAAACCCCAACTCGTTTTTAAACCACTCTAAAATAGTTTAAGCCATAAATCAATGTGGACTTACTAATGAAACCTGAATTTTATTGAGGACAATAACGTCATACGATCACCTTATCTTCCCTTATCAATGATACGCTAAACCCTAATCAAGAAGCACTAAACGAGAGCATTCTATTAAACTAGGATATGACCTTATTTCATAAAATATTAAAGACATTTTTCGAATAAACAGTCTTCCCAAATTACGACCGAGAAAGTCATTGAACGCTCTATGTACGGTACCTATATATACATACATATACATTGATATACATACACACACACACAC
>NC_090751.1:71185340-71187840 GCF_036898095.1 Palaemon carinicauda
AATACCCTGAATGACAGAATAACACGAGAATGGTTTCACCCAGATGGGGTGAGGGCCTCTTTGATAAGAGATAATACCACAAGAATGGTTTCACTCCGATCAGGTCAGGATTACCTCTTTAATGAGAGTACTACAAGATTAGTTTTACTCCAATGAGGTCATGATTACCTCCTTAATGAGAGACAATACCACAAGAATAGTTTCATTCCGATATGGTCAGGATTACCTCTTTAATGAGAGACAGTACCACAAGAATGGTTTCAGTCCAAAGAGGTTAAGATTACCTATTTAATGAGAGACAGTACCACAAGAATGGTTTCACTCCGATGAAGTCAGGATTACATCTTTAATGAGACAGTACCATAAGGAATGGTTTCACTCTGATGAGGTCACGATTACCTCTTCAATGAGACACCATACCACAAGCATTGTTTCACTCTAATGAGGTTAGGGTTACCTCTTTAATAAGACAGTACCACAAGAATAGTTTCACTCTGATGAGGTCATGATTACCTCTTTTAAAGAGACACCAATACCACAAGCATTGTTTCACTCTAATGAGGTTAGGGTTACCTCTTTAATGAGATACAGTACCACAAGCATGATTTCACTCTAATGAGGTTAGGGTTACCTCTTTAATGAGAAACAGTACCAAAAGAATGGTTTCACTCCGATGAGGTTAGAGTCACCTCTTTAATGAGAGACAGTACCACAAGATGGTTTCACTCTCATGAGGTCACGATTACCTCTATAATGAGACAATACCACAAGAATGATTTCACTCTGATGAGGTCAAAATTACCTTTTTAATGAGACAATACCACAAGAATGCTTTCACTCTGATGAGGTCAAGGTTACCTCTTTAATGAGACACTATCACAAGAATGGTTTCACTCTAATGAGGTTAGGGTTACCTCTTTAATGAGAGACAGTACCACAAGAATGGTTTCACTCTGATGAGGTCAAGATTACCCCTTTAATGAGACACAATACCACAAGAATGGTTTCACTCTAATGAGGGAACGATTACCTCTTTAATGAGACACAATACCACAAGAATGGTTGCACTCTAATGAGGTTAGTGTTACCTCTTTAATGAGAGACAGTACCACAAGAATGGTTTCACTCTAATGAGGTCAGGGTTACCAATTTAATGAGAGAGTACCACAAGAATGGTTTCACTTTGATGAGGTCACGATTACCTCTTTAATAAGACACAATACAACAAGAATGGTTTCACACTAATGAGGTTAGGCTTACCTCTTTAATGAGAGACAGTACCACAAGAATGGTTTCACTCTAATGAGGTCAGGGTTACCAATTTAATGAGAGTACCACAAGAATGGTTTCACTCTGATGAGGTCACAATTACCTCTTTAATGAGACACAATACCACAAGCATGGTTTCACTCCAATGAGGTCAGGGTTACCAATTTAATGAGAGAGAGTACCACAAGAATGGGTTTCACTCTGATGAGGTCACAATTACCTCTTTAATGAGACACAATACCACAAGAATGGTTTCACTCTAATGAGGTTAGGGTTAACTTTTTAATGAGACAGTACCACAAGAATGGTTTCACTTTGATGAGGTCACGATTACCTCTTTAATGAGACACAATACCACAAGAATGGTTCACTCTGATGAGGTTAGGGTTACCTCTTTAATGAAAGACAGTACCACAGGAATGGTTTCACTCTAATGGGGTTCGGGTTAACTCTTTAATGAGAGAGCGCTACACGATTGTTTTACTTCAATGAGGTCATGATTACCTCTTTAATGAGACACAATACCACAAGAATGGTTTCACTCTAATGAGGTTAGGGTTACCTCTTTAATGAGAGACAGTACCCCAAGAATGGTTTCACTCTAATGAGGTCACGATTACCTCTTTAATGAGACCACAATACCACAAGAATGGTTTCACTCTAATGAGGTTAAGGTTACCTCTTTAATGAGACAGTACATAAGAATGGTTTCACTCTGATGAGGTCACGATTGCCTCTTTAATTAGACACAATACCACAAGCATGATTTCACTCTAGTAAGGTCACGATTGCCTCTTTAATGAGACACAATACACAGGAATGGTTTCACTCTGAGGTCAGGGTTACCAATTTAATGAGAGAGAGTACCACAAGAATGCTTTAACTCTAATGGGGTTAGGGTTACCTCTTTAATGAGACAGTACCATAAGAATGGTTTCACTCTGATGAGGTCACGATTGCCTCTTTAATGAGACACAATACCACAAGAATGGTTTCACTCTAATACGGTTAGGGTTCCTCTTTAAAATGAGAGACAGTACCACAAGAAGGGTTCACTCTGATGAGGTCATGATTACCTCTTTAATGGGACACAATACCACAAGAATGGTTTCACTCTGATGAGGTCACGATTGCCTCTTTAATGAGACACAATACCACAAGAATGGTTTCACTCTAATGAGGTCACAATTGCCTCTTTAATGAGACAATACCACAAGCATGGTTTCACTCT
>NC_090751.1:71192840-71207840 GCF_036898095.1 Palaemon carinicauda
AGAGCACTACTCTTAATGAAGAAAGGTCCAATTACAGCAACAATGATCATATCATAGCGTACAATACTCCGCAATAAGGGAAATGTTAAAAAAACGTAAATTTCAAGGAAACAGTAAACTCGATCCTTATAATTAGGGTGAAGATCTCAATAAAAGTCTACTTAATACGGTAATATCACCTACCCGGAATAGAAACATTTACAAACAGAAACAAAAACTTAAAACACTCAAAATTGAATATACTCATCATATTCAAAGAGTAAACAGATAAAAAAAAAAAAAAAAAAGAGAGTATTGACGACAGTTGCTGATCACGTGTATGCGTTCCGCGAAAACGCGTCATGCCCTAACCCTTGCCTCTGCCACTAATAAACCACATTTAAACCTCAAAAAACAAATAATATTGCAACCAAACTTCAAATAAGAACCTTTTACTTCACTGGCTTTGTAAACTTGGATAAACAATCATTACTGCGAATTTCAATTGGAGAGGTTATCAACTAATGACGGGTTAGGTCAGGATTCACACCAAACCCGAAACGAGGCAATGGGATTTGATCATTCATTTTCTCATGCAAATGCCAGAAAAGAAACTAGACAAAACTCCACACAACACTGACTTTCCTTTCCTGACAATCAAGAGATGCTGCATGCACACGCAAAGGTCTTCTCCATCATCAAGCTATACATCTTGTCAAGAACACTTGCCTTGATAACAGGCTTCATGTTGCCAATCATTCCATAAATTACTTGCATACACATTTTAACTATTTAATTACAAGTTAATGAACAAAATAAAGGGCACTGGACTTTGTAGACGGAACGCAAAAAAAAAAAAAAATTAAAAAAAGAAAGCCGTTTACAATACGTTTGGTTACAAGACCCCACGCTGCCGAAATATACAAAATAAAAAAAAATATCTTTACCGCTCAAAAGTTACCATTCATTTCTTTTCAATAAAGTATAAATAATTGAGTAAATGCCCAAAAATTTACGTCATTTCAGAGATAAACTTGAACTAATCTTAATTTCAAAAGTAAGTCACTCATTTGAATTTTGGCAATACAAAATTTTCTGTTAAGATTAACTTTTGAATCCCTTATTAAAGCCCTTGGATACCATGGAATAACTGCCGAGATGATACTGGCCGAAAACGAAGTGACTCCCAGACTACTTACTCGATTATTTTGTAGAATATGGCATGAAGAGGCAAAACCTGATGAACAGGAGTTAGGAGCTTTGGTGAGAGCAAAAAAAAGGGAGACCTGACTGATTGCAATAATTACAGAGGTATAACACTTACATCAGTTATTATCAAAATATATAGTATGCTTATACTAAAGAGACTGGAGAGAAAGATTGATGAAAAGCTGAGAGATGAACAAGCAGGATTTAGAAAAGGTAGAAGTTACACTGACCAAATTTTCATTTTTGAGACATGTTGTACAGCAATGCTCTGAATACTGAAATCCACTTTTGATAGCAGTTGTGGACTATGAAAAAGCCTTGATAGTATGCACCGGCCAATTTTGTGGAGAGTCCTGCGTTAATTATGGAATTCCTCTTAAATATGATCAAGTCTGTTCATGAGCATAGCAATTGCGAAGTTAATGTTAATGGAGTCTTATCAACTGAATTTCTAGTGAACAGCGGAGTACTCCAAGGGCATGTGTTGTCAGCTATGAGAATGATTGGATGGATTGGTGATATGAATCTAGCAGACCCAGAGTATGCTAATGATGCTGTCCTTGTTAGCAAATCACCACAGGATTTGCAATGCTTGCTTACCAGAATGCACAAGGATGGGCTGAAGATAAATAGAAGAAAGATAGAGATGATGAGAACGGAGTATGTAATGGAAGATGAAATATCATTGGAAGGAGAAAGGATTAATGAGATGGAATCATTTAAGTATTTAGGAACTATGATCTCCAATACCGGGTCTTTAGAATTAGAGTTCAGTGAAAGATTGAAAAAAGCAAATCAGACAATGGCTAGGTTAAGTAAAATTTAGAAATCAAATCGCCTGAAAATACATATAACGATCAGACTATACAGTATATAAGTTTAGTGAGATCGGTGTTACTCTATAAACATGAGTCATGGTATGACAATGAAACAATCTCCAATAAATTTAGTAGATTTGAGAACAAAGCCCTCAGTAGAGAAATTAGTTCACCAAAAGTTCATCTGGGTTCCACAAGACCCAGGCCTACATGGCTGAGGACTATAAAGCGCGAAGTAGTAGATGATGAATGGAGAAGTATTGGATTAATAGTTCATGATAGAGACGACTGGCGAAATCTAACCGAGGTCCTTTGCGTCAACAGGCGTAGGAGAAGATGATGATGATGATTAAAAATACAGGTCGCAGTCTTTACGATTTTTTTCATGAAGCATATGCCCAACAAACTGGAACACATCTCTTAGCAGGTTTTGACCATAATCCATCTCTATATATTACATGATTAAATTCTATCCTTTCCCGTTCTCTTGGAGTAGTATACTTTTGCTGAACGGATGATCAGTGGTCTACAGAATGTATTACTTATATGGCGTACCCAAACCCTAAAGGATATTCTTTACAGCTGAATTACTGATCGTTAAATGTAACAATGATATTCATTTTCCTCAAAACCAAAATAACCGAAATAACAGGTAATAAACAGAAAAGGAAAATGTATACTAAATATATCTCAAAAAAAAAATTTTTTTCTTTAAAACATCAAGAAAAAATACGCCATAGCATTGTGAATCGGTAACCATCATATCCACCAGTAGAGAGAGAGAGAGAGAGAGAGAGAGAGAGAGAGAGAGAGAGAGAGTATGAGGATACGGTGAATTAAGTGAACAGCTCAAGACAAAATTTAGGCAATTGTGACCTAGTGAAGAGATTATTTAATTGTCCCATCAGTCTTACCTATAAAAAGTACAAGGACAAAAATGTTGATTCAACCCCCTTCCAATAAACAATAAGAGATACTGTATTGTGGCAGCATTATAGATTGACACATCATTCTTTAACTTGAAGTTAAGATGTATTCCGCAAATTCAGTTCCCATCACAAATATATATTAGTACATGACTACTAAAGGGAGATATGCCAGCTCAGTTATGTGCAGTAGTACAAAACAAAACTTTGCTATAAACAAATATCAAACCGAATGAGCCTCCTGCCGAACTTTTGTAAATTCCATGTTTATACAACGCTTTCTTATGAGAAGTGAAGTCTTCAAACTCTCGACAATTTTGTGGTATCAGATACCTAGAAGGTCAAGACCGACTAAAACATTACCCTACGACATGTAAGTCGCATCACAATCACCAAAATAGATGAATCAATAAGTGTCGAAAAGACATGTGTATTGTAGCATGAAAATAACATCAACAATGGCACATATATTCCAACCGCTGCTTGGAATTACTGCAAAGGATAAATAAATATGCTACATTGCATACATGACGCTAAATCCGGATTGTCAGCAAAGCCTCTCTCTCTCTCTCTCTCTCTCTCTCTCTCTCTCTCTCTCTCAAATATCCGATAGCGAACGCCTACCAAAAATAGGAGATCTGCCCATGAAGCATGGAAGGAGATTCTTAAAGTATCAAAGGGCAAAATTTTAAAGAGCGAGACAGCTTGGCATCAAAGTAGCAATACTCGATAGAAGAGGTCAAAGTATCTGGCTGGTGCTGATGATTCTGCTAGTGCTGTTGTGCATAGCTATATGTCGGCATGTAATGGCAGTCCAAACGGCAGCATCAGCAGCGTGGCACAGAGTGGCGGGCTGGGTATGCTGCCTGTGCCAAGCCGGGAGTGCCGCTGGCATGACTCACACACCTAACACTTCCTGCCTTGCTGCTGCCGCAGCATGAGGAGGCAACCCCCCCCCCCCACCCCTTGTCCTCCCCACTCTGGTACTACCCGTAACACATCCACACACATACATACACACGGCCACTGCTACTACTACTCACTTCTGCCTCTCTTACAACACCCACGCTCGCATTCAAGTGCTACAGACAAACCATTCAAGCCCGCTCCAATCGGGGGGAGAGAGAGAGAGAGAGAGAGAGAGAGAGAGAGAGAGACTTTACGATTCTTCTTCACACAGGAAACTCAGACAAATTATAAACCCTTAATAATGATATCCGGATGTCATTCAACCAAGTGCACGAAGGCGCTTGTTTAATATATAACCAACCCCATTTTGGCGTCAAACTAGGGACGGTATATATGACGAATTAATGTAACAATAACTACATAATATTTTATGTTTGAACTACATTCAAATAAAGAGGAATGCACTGGCGGGGTTCCATCCACGCAACACAAACCTCAAACGATGCACTGGTTCAAGTTCTCATTTCGTAAACAAACAAACAATCAGCGATGAATATTTATTTCAGGGAGATCAAGCACAGGAAAAAAAAACACATGATATAAGTACAGAATAACCATATCACCAAAAAAAATCGAATGAAATGTATATTCGTGTAACATTCCAATGATCAAATAATAGAATTTATTTCGTAATACATCTAATTGGAAGATCATATATTCAACACAGTTTCTTGCAGATCTTTAATGACAAAATGACCCAACGTGCTTAAAAACACTTGCATAGTAATAAGGTGAACAATAAAAGGCAATTCCCAACATTTAGCATAATCAATACATATATAAGGGGCTCCTATTTTTTCACGCATTCAAATAATAAACCTAAAAAAGGTTGTATGAGAGGAGGGGGTGTTAAGAAGACACCAATCAAGAGGCAAGAACGGGCATGTGCATGCAACAGGCAAGTTGGCACACCACACTGCAGTCATAAACTATAAGTTCCCCTCACCTTGAGAGTGACAAAGATATGTAAGGGGGTAAGAAGACGAAATCATCATTCCTCTTCCTTGGCACAGTATATTGCAATACCAAAAAATAATCTATCGACTCTCCTATGCTATAACATCTCTTAAGATGTAAATTAAAGTCATGTCCATATGATATGACCTTTCTAATTTATTCATTCTTTAATAATGGGGCACAATTTACAACCTTAATGACTAATAAACATAAATAAAGTCCCGTTAGCTTTTACACACAACAGCCGCCGTTTAAGAATTAAAGCAATTTCTCTAGTTGTTTATGAAGTGTAAAAAGAATGGCCGAGAAAGAAGCATTCCAATTTTGATGAATACAAACTTCAAGTGTTTTCAGTGCTTTTCCATACTGTTTGACAATACATACTGTAGGAGAGAGAGAGAGAGAGAGAGAGAGAGAGAGAGAGAGAGAGAGGGAGAGTGGTAGTAGTGATATCACGAGCAACGGTTTCATCAGCGGTATGTCTTGTTGATAAGTTAGACGATATCTGAGACTTTTACCTGTGATCTTTTTTTTCCAAATCAGGTGCAGGATATAAAATTGGTGTAACAGCTGTTTCAGCATTTCCTGATTGACAGACGTAATATCGCATTATCATTTCTATCACATGTGATAAAAATTATCTTTTTGATGGTTCGAAATAATTACTGGAGGTCTCAATGCTCATAAGGAAATAATAATAAGGAGAAATACAAGCACCCAATTAAAAAAACCAAGTTTCTATCAATGGGCACTAAAGACAGGAGCTTTAGGGGTTCTATAAAACAGTATTATCAACAAAATTAAATATGTTGCCAAAAAACCTACATAAACAATTCACAAGAAGGATTCCTGTCTAATACAAAATTCAAGATTACCCAATATTCTGTTCGAAATATATGTTAACTACAGCAATATCAATAAATTTATCCCTACATGTTTTCTTTCTTTCTGGCGTTATCACTACCTGCACAATCACTAAAATACGTTTCCTTTCTGCCTCTCTCCGCTTAAGAAGGAGAGTCTGAATAACCAGAATACGCGTGGTCCCTCCCTCTCAGCATATATTCTTCCATGAAGACATTTTCCCATCTATTTACACACATCCACTCTCCCATCATCAGAACATGTGTCGAATTTTCTTTGCCTCTTCTTGGTTTTCCCCTCTCCCTCTATTTTGACAAATTGATTTGCCTACCTCTCCTCCCCTCTTTTAACTCTCTCCCTCTCTCGTTTTCATTAAGAAGAAAACAAACCTAGTAAACCTACGAAAGGTTCTATTTTGTGCAAAGATCCTACTAATTATTTAATGCTGGATTAAACTGAACGTTTACTCAAGGTGATATTCAAATAGATGCACCTTTCATCGACCCAACCCTACGACTCGAACAAAACTTATGCCTGAATTTGGTCCCCAAAAGTGAATCTCGTTGATTAAACTACTTTTATACCTTCCCTCCCACATCCTCTTCTTTGTAAAACTATTCAATTATTCAAACGTAAAGAATCTAAATTCCATTTCAAAGCACCAAATTTATTCTTTTTTCTATTTTCATTCTTACTTCTCGGCAAAACAAGTTCTTATCACTCACACGATTTCCACCAAGTTGTAGCCAAAGTACAACCGGTGTCATGACAATTCAACTAAAACACCAAATAGCATTACAGCTAATAAATGTTTGCGGACTGTTTTCTACTGCTGCTACCATCTGGTTGTACCCAGTATCAGCATCAAGAGAAAGAAGAGGAGGAAAAAGGTGGAGGAAGAGGAGGAGCTTATAAGGCTTTGGTTTAAAGAGTATAGAAAGGAAGAAGAAGCAGCAGCAGCATCGCTCCTTGGATCAACAACGAAAACAAATACCAATTACATTTACCTCGTTTACATTGGCATGTTCAAGTCCCGCCCAGAGAAACTACTTGATGCTTCGCTCTCAGTATTTTCTTGTTTTCTTTTGCAAGGAAGGGAGACAGAAACAGAAAAGGAATAACAATCATAAAAATGAAAAGAAAGAGAAAACGAAATGATTTCACGAGGAGACTAAAATATTGAATATGGTGAAAACGATGTATGGATCCAACATACGACTTCCAAAAGGTAGCCATGTTGACGAACAAAAAATAATTGATAGATGCTAAAGATCATAAGGTTTCTTTTCTATTTCGTAAATTTACAATGCAACCTAAGAAATAACACAACCAACATACCAATAACACCTGTCTGCACCGAAGCCAATTAAAATGTTTGCATCTTTGTCTCGTCATTAAACATGTCATTTCGTTTCATATTCATTTAGATATGCGATCTTGTGTTGCATTATTATTGAATAAAAGAACATCGACTAAGCGCTTAAAGATTATCAAATGAATAAACATTGAGGTCTGACTGTATATAGTAAAACAAATAAATACACTTGGCATTGATTATTCGGTATGTACCAGATTTCAAGTTACTATTTATATATATATATAAAAAAAATAAAACACTAGAACGCTGAATTTTCAAAGTTCAGTACGTTTTTTGAAAGACGAATCAGGCTGACGATAACCTATCTAATATTTTATACAATAATATACTCTAGACTAATAAAAGAAAATTGAAACAAATTAGGTGAAGATCAAAATATGGATGACGCGTGAACCTAACACAATGAATGAAGACAGCTTATCATAAGGGGAAAAATAGGAAACTTGTCGACAGACAAATAGACCGACAAAGATCACTGTAGTGCATCTGAAAAATGTTCGTAGTCCTAAGGAACAGTAAAGGTAAGCAAATGCACAGGGTTTTTCAAAGCTCCTAATACTAATACAAACAAGCCTTACAAATCCTGATATCTATATATTGTTCTCTATGACAACCGTAATCTAATTTTCTGATAGGACTGAATAATGAGCACGAATGTTTTGCTAATAACCTCTATGCCAATAAATGGACTAACAGATGTAATTGTTCATTCGAGTGACACTACAACTAAAACAAGGATTCAAATGAAACTAAAACTTTTTGCCACTAAATTTCCAATGTAAGACCATAAAATTCCACATCATAAGAACGCCATGATGCTGTTTACAAACAAATCTCATTTGCATTGGAAGAGTTCTAGAACCTTTTATCCAGATCTGTTTCAGTGTGGTACACTTAGGTCTCGTATTAGGCGAGCCCATGAAGCGGTCGAAAACACGTATGGTGAAGCCATCTGGGTGTAATACTCTCTATCACCTTACAATTTTATATCTATTAGAACAATGTGCAGTAACCTTTATTTGGTCTTAATGCGTGTTCTGTTATTCCCAATTATGAAAACTAGCAGATATCCTACTAAAGTTGTCAATGATAACACGAAGAAAACTAGACTTCAGTCCACAGGAAAATGACAAGGGCACGTCAAACTAAAGAACAGTCTTTTATTATGCGTTTGAGGAAGTTCTAAAATTCAGTAAATCCTAGTACTGAAATTTTAAGAAATTACTTCTGCTGATGAGAAGAGAGAAATCATGAAGCAAAATAGGAAGCTTTATCGATAGTGCATTCCGAGAACGTCCAAAAATCAATGCAAAGCACAGTTCCACTGCAGGCTCCTCTAGACATGTAATACTTGCTTAACCACGTATCAAGCTTTCTCTCTCTCTCTCTCTCTCTCTCTCTCTCTCTCTCTCTCTCTCTCTCTCTCTCTCTCTCTCAGGACATGCCGGTGTTAGTGCGCACAACAGAAGATGGAGGGGAAGGAGAAGAGAGAAGTGGACAAGAGAGGGTGTAATCAATAGTAAAGAATACAGCCAGTTAGCTTATGGCCCACTTGAAAACCTCTCCAGCAACAATGTCGGAGAGGGAAAGGGAGAGGGTAGGGAGGGAGACACCATAAGGAATTACTAAGAACCTCAAGTATTACTCTCATTTATGGAAATTAACTTCGGACTTTCTCCAGAAACATATAATCTAGTATTTCTGTACTTAGCCAGCGAAGAGAAATACACGCGCGTCAACAAGAAGAATGACAGCTAACCTTTGCAAGAAGAAGTTACATTGTACGGTACAATACAACAACAGAAAAAGCTACCTTCAAACTTCATAAGGTTTGACGTAATCAGACACACAAGGGAGACGTCCATTCAATCTTTATCACACGCAGAAAATACATCTACAGTAGGATCAAATCCAAAGGCATGCAAAAGCCACTAGCATCACATCAGAATTAATCTTAAACTTACACGAGGAATGAACTACAGTATATGCTTTGGTGAAATTAATCCCAGCAATCAATTGCGTAATATCAAGACATATTTTGAAATGAATATTTACAATCTCATATGGCCAGGGTCAAGCTGGAACCAGAAGACTATCTACTGTAAGGAGTCAATATCTGAAGAGAAAATCCATAGTGACCTCTCCGCCCTCACCGTAAAGCTCATTTCCATATCGAAAAGCTGTCAAAAGTCAACTTTACGGCCAATTTGTAGGAGTCTAAGTCAAACTCTCAACAGAAAGAAATGCTGAATCAAACTGTAAAGTACCCTTCTAAAACTGCAAGTAACGTTACTTGCAAGATTTCCGTTCCTTTCTTCTGTCTATGGTAACTCGTGCAGGAGATAATTATGTGAATAAAAGATAGGTTACTTTTCCGTTTGGGTTCTTTCTTTAACTATTAATTCCTATCAAAACCATGGAACTCTTTTAACTAAGATTTCAGAGCCGAAAGTACTATAGACACGTGAGATTCAGGCTAATTACAAAATACTTGAAAGTCACAAATTAATTCAAATGTCGAGGCGACTTCAGAAATATAGTCTGTGGTAAGTACATGATTAAAGTTTCCAATCCATGTTTGTAATTACAATTTACCAGGATAATCAGAAGCCAAGAGAAACAACTCTCACAACCATGAAATAAAATGCGTTGTAAATCTTCTACTGTAGCCATTAACAATCAAATTAACAGGAATAATAATAATATTAATAATAAAAATAAGCATGTCTATTGTACCTAAATCTATGTTTAATTATTGGATTAGTGAGATATGAAGAGTACTCACCGAGTGAAATGAATGATTTCTTGGTGTGTCACACAGACTTATCTTATTGTCAACTTGAGTAAGCGATATTACACCATGGACGGACATACCTGCAACTAAGAAGAAAGAAGAAAAGCTGAAACACGTATCACACAGAGCAAGATGATCAATTAGTTCTAGCTTTAAATGTTTAGTCTGGTATGGACTTCTGAGTAATACGCTAATGGGAATGTATACATTTCCAAAGAATTCTTACCAGTTATTCTTATCGAATTACAAATTGCATGTTACTATAAATAACATGTTTGAATTTGTACTAGTAAATATAATTTTTTACGATTCATACACCCACAATATAAGAAATGTCTGAAAAAAAACAAATTGCACAGCCTATAGTCAATATATCCTGTTAACTACATTGGCTTTGGAGCTAATTACACAATTAAGGAGTGAATTACCATAACATTAATCAGAGAACTGTATTTCATTCCGTAATTAAAAAATCGTTTGATATGATTTGAGACACAAGTTGATTTTAATAGTGAATGTACTCATCCTAGTAATAAAAAATACACAAAAGGGTAAATCTTTACTTAAGAATTCCTGACTGGACCAGGATTAAACTTCAACCACTGAACTATCAAGTGAGCTTTAAATTCATATATATATATATATATATATATATATATATATATATATACATGTATACACACATCATTATACATATATATATATATATATATATATGCATGTATATATGACGCAAAGGGTCTCAGTTAAGATTTTGACAGTCGTCTCTATCTTGAGCTTTTAAATCAATACTTCTCCATTTATCATCTCATACTTTGCACTTCATAGTCCTCAGCCTTGTAGGCCTGGGTCTTTCAACTCTTCTAGTGCCTTGTGGAGCCCAGTTGAAAGTTAGATGAACTAACCTCTCTTGGAGAGTGCAAAGAGCATGCCCAAACCATCTCAATTTACCTCTCACCATGATCTCATCCACATATGGCACTTGAGTAATCTCTCTTATAGTTTCATTTCTAATCCTGTCTTGCCATTCAATTCCCAATATTCTCCTTAGGGCTTTGTTCTCAAATACGCAAAATCTGTTGGATATTGTTTCATTGTTATACCACTACTCATGTCCATACACTAACACGGATCCCACTAAACTGATTTATAGCATGATTTTTATATGTAATTTCACGTGATTTCATTTCCAGCCTTACTTAACCTAGCCATTGTCTGACTTGCTTTTTTCAATCTTTCATTAAACTCCAATTCTAAAAGCCAAGTATTAGATATCATAGTTCCTAGATATTTAAATGATTCACCTTATTAATCCCTTCTTCTTCCAAAGAAATTTCATCTTCCATTACATATTCTGTCCTCATCATCAGTCTTTCTTATATTTATCATGAGCTCAACCTCATGTGATATTTCATACATTCTGGTACGCAAGTTTTGTAGGTCCGGTGGCATTTTGCTAATAAGAAAAGCGTTATCAGCATACTCTAGGTCCGCTAATTTCCAGTTACCAATCCAGTACAATCCTTCTCCGACATCCACAAATGTTCTATGCATTACAAAATCCATAAGGATGATAAACAACACAGGTGATAACACATTCCCTTGGAATACTCCACTGTTCAATAGAAATTCATTTGATAGGACTCCATTAACATTAACTTTGCACTATCTATGCTCATGAATAAACTTAATCAAATTTACATATTTAAGAGGAACTCCATTATAATATAAGACTCTCCACAAAATTGGCAGTTACACGCTATCAAAGGCTTTTTCATAGTCCAAAAATGCCATGAAAAGTGGATTTCTACATACTAAACATTGCTGTACAACAAGTCTTAAAATAAAAATTTGGTCAGTGCAACTTACACCTTTTCGAATATATATATGTATGTATATATATATATATATATATATATATATATATATATATATATATATATATATATATATATATATATATATACACACACACACACACATATATATATATATATATATATATAGATATAGGATCGAACTAGGGTTCAATCGCGAAGAGAGCACTATAGTGTGTTGATTTTTATCGTACATTGATTCATTAGAGTAAATTTAAACTAAATGCTATTAACTGGGTAACCTGGTGGGTCGTAAAAATTGGCAAAATTTGTTGGCATCTAAAACAATGGTTTCATCAAATATATACTGAAATGCATTTCATAATTAGGATCAGACTTCTTTAAGGGCCTCTCTCTGGTGACAAGACTGGAACTTCCCAATGTAAGGCATAGTTTTATATTTATATATATATATATATATATATATATATATATATATATATATATATATATATATATATATATATATATATATATATATATATATATATATATATATATATATATATATATATATATATATATACTATTATGGCAGGAGGATTACGCAAAATCCCAAGCTTTAAACTCACCTCTTTATTTTTACATAAATCTATTACACTGAAAAATAATACCGGAGCTCTGAAAATATTACGTAACTCCAAGACGGCAATATATATACTGTATGAACACTGAATATCCAAGGGTCTCTTACTTTACTTTCAAAATAAAAGCGGGGTTATTATTTTATAAAAACTATTAAAAAACAATTTCTTACTTCGGTTCTTAGTCAAGGATTATGAGCAAAACACTGTTAGGAAATATTGGTGATCAAAATAATAAACTTTTTACAAAAATAAATAATTCTATAAAAAGTTACAACACTTTGAAAGAAATAACATAAAAAATAAATGACTTCAATGCTCTAAAAACTAAACACTAAATGAAATTTACATAAATGTAACTGTAACACTAACGTTTTTTGGCTAACACGAGGTTACCGAAAAGATAAGCAAAACAAATACACTTCATTGCTTAACCTAAATCTCACAGGACCAGTTACAAAAATTTATATGAAAATGTACTTACATTGACACATTACGCTTGAATTAACATTCAATAGTTTCATCAACGTTTGAACACACTATACAAGATAAATGTTCGGTAAAAAAAAAACTTATTCGCGTTTGAGAGATCACACACTCGAGGGGAGAGAGGGCGGCGATCTTTGGCTCTTTCAAAGGGATAGGTTGGGTCTCTTCTGCTGCTTATGCCTTCCTGGGTCAAATATATATGGACTTGAATCGTCTAGAAAATTCTAATAGATCATTCTAGTGGCGTGGGGGCAAGGCCTAGCAGCGCAAGGTTGCCAACGTAATGATTTGAAATAAGTATACTAGCCCTGCTTGCAAGAAAACCCTCTCTCAGCTAACTCCGCCCACCTACCTCTCGACATTAAAAATAAAATAAGAGTAAATCTTCAAGAAGTTTCATGAAGCTTACAACCACGTGGAAACATAAAAATTGCGTAAGCCCTCGTGTTCACACCTCATATGGGTCATACAGCTTACCTAAATGAGGTTACATAAGACTTGGTAACAAAATATGTGAAAGAAAAAGTTGATTCGTAAGAATAACGTAAATTTTCATATACTGAATTGAATGAAAAATACAATTACATGAATGACGAAAGTCTTATGTAATTTAAATACATTCCTTAAACCTACAAGAGTGGAACTCACCTTACGAACTGCCTGTACATCTCTTAAATACGCAAATTAAATACATGAATAAAATATTCACTCTTAAACAAGACCAGCTTCGTAAGAATACATACCTCTATATACATATGTATGTATGTCTGTATGTGTGTATATATATATATATATATATATATATATATATATATATATATATATATATTATATATATATATATATATATATATATATATACATACACACACAGAACCATAGGTATACTCGTCCACGTATTGAGCCAAGAGCTAGGTGTCTTTTCTAATGCAAAACCACTTCTTTTTGGCATGGTCTTCTTGACAAATGGGATGAAAGCAGATATAGACTTGCAGGTGCATCGGAAGAACGGATCGGGGAACGGGCGGGGGCGATGTTAAGATAAGACATGGGGCAACTGTTTCCTATCTTTATACTCATTTGTGCATAGAAAATATATGATTAAAGGTTATGTGTGAATGATATTCCTTCGCGGGAAAATAAAATTTGAATGATGCGATTCTTTTTAATTCTTTGAAAATGAGTTCTTTGCTGAACGTGTACACAATTTTTATCACATTTCAGTAATACAAACACCTTTGTTAATATCAACGTGAAACAAAAATAAAAATATAAATAACATACCATATATTTCGTATATTCAACGGAGGGCAAAGCAAATCTGCGTGACATAACATGAATAGTGTGTTTAAAATGAGCAATGTTTTGTTCGTTTTCACTAGAATGCAAAAGAGTGAAGAGAAGGATAAATGAGGAGAGGCACAGTAAAAAAAATCCATTGGTTGGGGAGAAGTGAAGCTGAACGAGATGTACTATCATTAAAAGATATGACAAGGCTGGCATCATATCCCCTGATGAATTTCCTCAAAATGCTATCTGTGGACCACATCTCAAGTTAAATCGTTTTCATGAACTTTTGCGAAAGATTCATCAGGCGCTTCTAAAAAGGATGCAATTCTCTCTCTCTCTCTCTCTCTCTCTCTCTCTCTCTCTCTCTCTCTCTCTCTCTCTCTGAAAGGATGCAATTCTCTCTCTCTCTCTCTCTCTCTCTCTCTCTCTCTCTCTCTCTCTCTCTCTCTCTCTCTCTCTCTCAGTGTTAGTTTTAATACATCTACGCAGTCCAGTTTATGCGCACGCGCTACCACATCGAAGTTAAGGGAGTTGGGTTAGTGTGAATAGGCAAGGAAGAGTGGTGGTGGGAAGTTCCACCTAGCAAACATTATAATATTTACTTAGTTGTTAGTTTTCAAATAGTCTGTTTGTCCTTTCGGAAGGAAAGATGCTATGGGCACAGATTCGTGACCTCTTCTACCCTCAACGAGATAATCCTCCACCCAAGGTGCTCTCTCTCTCTCTCTCTCTCTCTCTCTCTCTCTCTCTCTCTCTCTCTCTCTCTCTCTCTCTCTCTCTGTTTGTTTCAAAAAGTTTAACAAAAATAAAAATATCAAACCTTTCAATATCCAATGACAAAAGTTGGGAAGCCAGTAAACAAAAAC
>NC_090751.1:71212840-71237840 GCF_036898095.1 Palaemon carinicauda
AAAAAAAATTCTACTTTTCCATACGATACAAATAATCCTTACATTGAATTCACAACTAATATATATATATATATATATATATATATATATATATATATATATATATATATATATATATATATATATAGATAGATAGATAGAGAGATAGATAGATAGATAGATAGCCACGGAAGGAAAAATGAAGACTTGATTTGAGTTAGTACTTTCGTCCATTAGGGACATCAAGACTAAACAATTCAAGTACTACATTAACTCCAATTAAGTCACTTAATTTTTCCTAGTGGCTATAATACATTCTATACTTATCACGTGTCATCTTGCGTGATTTCTACGCGCACAAACACACACACACGTATATGTATTTATTTATATGTATGTATGTATATATATATATATATATTTATATATATATATATATATATATATATATATATATGCATATATATGTATATATATATATATATATATATATATATATATATCATCACCATCAGCAGGAGCAGTAACTAGTCCGCTGAAGGACTAAGACCTTTCTTCCACTCGCGTCTGTTCACGGTCTTCCTGTGGCAGTTTATACCAGCACATTTTCTTAACTCGTCGCTCCATCGTTTTCTCTTCCTTCCGCCGTTTTTTTTTTTTTTTGCAATCGATGATGACCCATTCTGTTACTCTTAATGTCCATCTATTGACTGGCATTCTCATTATATGTCCTGCCCATTTCTTTATTTTACATGTAGTTAGAATACCCTCTTATTTAATTTACTTTCGTATTCATGATGCTATTCTCATCATATTTTTTCCAGTGATCTTTTAGTTGCAACTAGCTGATTTTAAGTTTTTATTAAGGCTCCAAATTTCTGATGCATAAGATAATACTGATAGAACTAACTGATTAAACACTTTTCTTAGCAGAGGCAAAGGCATTTTATATTTCATAATCTTATCAACTTAGCAAAAACTCTCCAGCCCATGCTTATCCTTCTTTTAGTTTCGGTCTCATGTCCTGGAGAAACATTTTCTGTCTGCCCTACGTACTTATACTAATAAGTAATCTCCTACATTTATATTTTTTATATTCAAATCTTTTATGGTCTTTTTCAATTCCTCCCATGATTCACTAATAGAATTATTTTCATTTGCAAATCTGAAGTTGTTAAGGTACTCCCAATTAAGTTAATTCCTACATTTTACCAATCTAAATTCTTAAAATCTTCTTTTCGGGACGCTGTGAATAATCTAGGAGATGGGGTCTCCCAGTCTTACTTTTTTGTCAGTACACACACATATAGTATGTATACACAAACACACATACACACACAATAAATCTACATACATACATATATATATATATATATATATATATATATATATATATATATATATATATATATATATATATATGTGTGTGTGTGTGTGTGTATATATATATATATTATATATATATATATATATATATATATATATATATATATATATATATATATATATATGTATGTATGTATGTATGTATGTATGTATATTTATTATGTGTGTACACACAATAAATATACATACACACACACACACACACACACACACACATATATATATATATATATATATATATATATATATATATATATATATATATAAAGCATACCTACAGGATAAAATTAAATGAAATTAGAATACATTTGTATATGACTAAAGAAGTCTCTATAAGGAATGAACAGATTGCAGCCAAGATTATACTGCCAAGCACAAACTAGCAAAGTCACTTATAGTTTACCAAGGAGTGTATCAAACACTTGATACGAGGAATGCTGGCAATGTGGGTAACCATAGAAAGTTCGTAGATGTCGTTCAGTGAATCTTGTGTATAAGTTCAATGTATTTGAAAATCTAGAACAAATTGTAATTCTAAGGAGAGATTCTTTGAAAAATGTTTCGTGCTACTTGAATAGAAATATATTTGTATCAGAAAACTGTAAAATTCAACGAGAGAGAGAGAGAGAGAGAGAGAGAGAGAGAGAGAGAGAGAGAGAGAGAGAGAGAGAGAGAGAGAGAGAGAGAGAGAGAGAGAGAGAGTTTATTTCTATGTTTCGATGGAATTAGGGGCATCAGCCATAATTTTCCATCAAGCAATATCTTCGTAAATAAAAGTGGAAAACTGTTTAAAGGCTATCTCCTAAACTTGGTGACCATGAGTGCCTGTATTCCGATAAGATATGGCTAGACTACTAAACCTTTACTACAAGCCTTTCAGAGACCCATTCATTTGCTTTGTTAATGGATGGGAGCTTGCGCGCCCGCTATGGCTCTTGTTTTCAATTTGGTACTCCGATACGAAAGTCATTTTCATACTCGTTTATTGGCCCAGTTTTAAAGAAGTTTTCATCTTGTCTCGACCTACTGTATGTTGCAAATACACTATACATACAACACTAAATATTCTTATACATACAACACTAAATATTCTATCTCCATTCTCCTGCTTCTTATTCAATATCCATTTCTCTTTCAAGACAAATGAGAAGGGGAAATAATGACAGACCCATTTATGATCCGTGACTAAAATCTACTGCAACCGCTACAGCCTTTCCCTACCCCTACACAACCCCGTTCCTCTAAAAAAGAAAAGAAAAAAAAAACATTTATCCGCCTGAGAACTTACCTTGACTCCCTACCTTTCCTTGTTACCCCCGACCCCCAGGTTCTCCCATTTCCTTGTGCACCTCCCATGTGCCGTGTCTCTACCTAAAAACCCCAACTGGTTCGTCCCCCTTTCACCCCGGTGCAAGTTTTTTTTTCATCCTTTGCAATGTCGTTTCCTATTCAACGAGTCTCCTCTTTCACCCACCCCCTATTCATAGTGAGTACCCCAGTGCCCCCTCATCTCACTAATTAGAGCAGACTAAATAACGCCACCACTACCCGACTGGTGACGACGACGACGACAACGACAACGACAACGGCGCTCCTTCCTACTGCTTCTCTCTCTCTCTCTCTCTCTCTCTCTCTCTCTCTCTCTCTCTCTCTCTCTCTCTCTCTCTCTCGTACATAACATAACCCCTCTTGCCACCCTACCACCACTGGTCTTTTGGACTTGATAAGTTTTTATTTCTATTTGTTATACTTGTAAGGTGCCACTAATAACTAGTGAGTGTTTTTTCCCATTTCCCTTAAATCCCCATCTGCACATAATGGTCGTTTCGACCTGTAGTATCCATGCATCGTCACTCCCTCCCAGATCATGCCGCCCCCAATGAATGTCTTCTCATCTTCCTCACACTTCCACTCACGCTATGCTCTCTATCCCTCACGTAACCGCTTTACAGCAAATAGCTTATTCATTATGATTCTTTTCAAACCTCTGTTCGCATTCCTTAGCCTTCACATCCGGCATAGATCACAATAAATGGAGACAAGTAAGCCTGTACTTATGGTATTAATAAAATACACGCTCTATATACAGTATATATGACTTAATGTCAAGTTTTAGTTATAGTGCTGTAAGTCATATAATGTGGCCGAGTGAATAAGCACACCTCGTTATGTTTATATCGTCCGTGGATGGGACCCGCTCTACCTGCTGTAAATAGGTACCAGCATCAGTTGAACACTAGAAAAGAGAGGAGAAGAACCATTCATATTTTCCATCGTCTGTTCCCTCCTAAGGGGCAAAAGCGTATGCTAATACATACATATATAACGACATAAACAACATTTGCATTTACTGCAGTCGTTTTTAGTTCACTGTAGGACAACGGCCTCAAACATGTCAATTAATGTCAGGTTTGGCTAGTCTTCATCACCACGATGGCCTGTTGGGATTGGTGATGGTGGGAGGTTTTTGTTTGACCGCTAACAGTAAACCAACTTAGTATCTGCTGATCATGACGATAAGCAAACCCTTTAACCGCGTTGAGGTATCAACCTACACTCTCTCTCTCTCACACACACACACACACACACACACACACACACACACACACAATATATATATATATATATATATATATATATATATATATATATATATATATATATACATATATATATATCCATTAAAATTAATATAAAAACAATTTCTAGTTTTTTCGTTTTTTTAACAATCCACTCCCAATTTTCTCCTTTGCGAATATTCATGAAAAATTCAGTTAAATCAATGATAGTAGAAATGAATAAAGGGACCCATAAATATGGTTTGGCTCGTAGCGATGCAGGTCATCGGAGTGACATCTCGATTGATCTAAATGTTGATGGGGGGGGGGGTTCTGTTTGCCAGTAAAGGTATCATAATGTAATAAATCAGGATATAAGGAGTGATCGCTCTAAAGGATTATCCCTGGAACACGTCGTCGAACACGAAAATTAGTACTTACCACACTTGTCAGATGTATGCAGAACATGAATATTGAATTGGTGTTACGACAGGGAAAATATACATAAGCACTCCAGCGTTCAGCAAAAGACCAAAGGAGTACATAGGAAAGTCTTACACCATCAAAATAGTTTTCAAATATGACACCAATAAAAAGTAACTTATATAAGAAAAATAATTAACCGCTAAGGTATTAGGTTGCTACTGTACATATTCTTAAAAGTCTTTAACCAGTTATATCTCTTTTTTTTATGCGTAACATGACTTCAAGAGACCTTTCGGTTATCTCCTTTGGTATGGACGGATTTGCTGAACCAAAAAAAGATAAACAATATCACTTACCAATTTTAATTTATAAAAGAATGAATTCAGATAAACAACAATGAGAACACAGATTGGGGCGTCGGGGAAAGCTAAAGCAGGAAATTTCACGTGGCTAATGATAGTGTGTGTGAGAGCGTGGGGAATTTTAAGAAATTACTATAAATTTAAGCATTAATTCAAGTTATCAAGTAATATCTGAATTACAATTACATTCTACAAATATTGTACCAATTAAACTATGCAAATCGTCCTGCCAACAAACCATTACGTTAATAAAAAAAATATATTTATTAATACATATACACGTAATCACCCCGCACAAATCCCTGATTAAGAACTTTACTCATAACAAAGTTGACTGGAAAATGAATGAGTAATTCAAACCTCAAACTTGTTACTTTACTGCACACAGTAAATAATAAAAAGGAAAGATTGGACGTCTTCTGGAAAAACGTCTTAATGTATTTGCTGAAAGTATTCATCTATTCCCTAATTTGCAATTTGGTTTTCGTAAAGGCCTTGGAGCATGTGATGCCCTTCTTACACTCTCCAAGCTGTACAGAAATCCCTTGATTGTGGTCAGGAAGTTCGTATGATTGGCCTTGATTTTAGTGCTGTCTTTGACCATGTTAAACATGAGGCCCTTGTTTTCGAACTCAAACAGTTGGGAGTGAGTGGGTTGTTTCTTAACATTATTATGGATTTTTTAAGTGATAGATCTCAAAGAGTTGTTGTTGATGGGCACCATAGTGAGTATAGGAATGTGATATCTGGTGTTCCTCAGGGTAGTGTTCTTGCCCCATTACTTTTTATACTATATGCACATGACATGTGGTTTGGCCTAGAAAACAAGCTTGTTGCATATGCAGATGATGCTACTCTCTTTGCATTAATTCCATCCTCTGAATGTAGATCAGGGGTTGCTGAATCCCTTATCAGAGATCTAGCTAAAATTAGTGCATGATGCAAATTATGGGGTATGAAGTTGAATCCTAACAAAACTCAAAGTATTATTGTAAGTGGGTCAAGGACAGTGGCTCCTCATCATCTGAATCTCAGTATTGATAATGTTTCTAAAACTTTGTATGACTCGAGCTGTGATTCTCGACAGCAAATTTACTTTCGAGAAACATATTAGGTCTGTCTTCTTCAATTGCACAAAAATTGGCTTACTGAGAAAGTCTTTCAAGATTTTCGGTGATCAATCTATTCTGAAGAAGTGTTTAAATTCTTCCATTCTACCTTGTTTTGAGTATTGTTCTCCTGTCTGGTCTTCAGCTGCTGATTCTCATCTTAACTTGTTGGACAGAAACTTACGGTCTATTAAATTTCTTATTCCTGATCTAGATATTAATCTTTGGCACCGTCGTTCAATTAGTTCATTATGCATGTTGCATAAAATTTTTTCTAATTCTGACCATCCTTTACATTCAGTTCTTCCAGCACAATTCCATCCTGTTCGTAATACTAGGTAGGCAATTAATTTTAATAGCCAGGCCTTCTCCATCACGAGGCTCAATACTACACAGTATTCTAGAAATTTTATTCCAGCTGTGTCCAAGTTGTGGAATGATCTTCTTAATCGGGTAGTTGAATCAGTAGAACTTCAAAAGTTCAAAGTTGCAGCAAATGTTTTTATGTTGAACAGGATAACATAAGTCTTTTTATAGTTTATACATGACATATCTGTTTTGACGTTGTTACTGTTTGTAGAATGATTTATTGTTAATTTGTTCTCATTATTTATTTATTTCCTTATTTCCTTTCCTCACTGGGCTATTTTTCCCTGTTGGAGCCTTTGGGCTTATAGCATCTTGCTTTTCCAACTAGGGTTGTAGCTTGGCTAGTAGTAGTAGTAGTAGTAGTAGTAAAAATAATAATAATAATAATAATAATAATAATAATAATAATAATAATAATACAGCCACTAACAAGAAAATATATTTTTTTCTCATAATGATACATAACTGATTAGGAAAATTTCACAATTTACTATTCTAAATCTTTATTGAAATAAGTTGCAGTGCGTCTTAATATTTGGTATAACCAACATAATAGTACTCCCGAAAACTCGAGAAACCAACAGTTTTCAGGTATAAGCTCGAACGTTTTTTCTCTTCGTTTTTTCTAAAACAGGGATAAAAATGAGATGTTTGAGGATAATTACCTAAAATTTCGTAGCTAAACTACGTTGTATTGCAATTCCCATGATATACGACAAAATTGCTATCACTCCATTTTCCACCAAAACATCGCGTTTATTACTTGGGTGTGCTCTAAGATACACCAACTGAAGCCAATATTGAAGGAAGTTAGGCATGAAACAGAATTTGAAATATGTATCAGTCGCATTCTATTTTTGAGAGAGAGAGAGAGAGAGAGAGAGAGAGAGAGAGAGAGAGAGAGAGAGAGAAGAGAGAGAGAGAGAGAGAGAGAGATTTTGTGCTAACTAGTCTACCTACTGTAAATAGGCCCCAAAGTTTACCAAAAACCAAGAAGATTTCAGGATAGATCACCTCTAATTAGTGAACGGTTTATGGTGAAGTAAAAAATATTCATTTTCTATTTACATTTACCCAGCCTACACACACACACACCTGCTATCTTACTAAGGAGGCATCAGAAAAGTGAGTAATTACAGTTTCCAATACACGATATATATATATATATATATATATATATATATATATATATATATATATATATATATATATATATATATATATATATAATTGATAGTTGGGTTCCCTCAGGAATCGCAATTTAAGTAAAAATAAAATGGTCAATGCTGCTATCATCATCTTTATTTGGTAGCTTTTTTTACGTAACTTTTGTCATCTTCAGCCTATCTGAGATTGTTTTTATATAAAATTAATAAAAATTAATCAAAATTAATATAAATTATCATAAGTATATAATTATTAAGATATACTTCCCAGAACTGTCCAAGTAGCTTTAAAAATCAAACCAAATAATATAAAACCATATAAAAAGACATCAATACTAATATAACCTATATATAACCCACACGTGTGTGTGTGTGTGTGTGTAAGTTTGCGTAGAAACCAAAAGCTTATTGACCTAAGCTGTAAAAGTAACATTTGCTGGTTAGTCATCAACGATGGATTGCAGTCAGGTGTATTAGATGATTATCTAGCACAATCATCCTAACCATGGTAGCTGACAGCCGGGAAAATTAGATTTTACTGTCTGTCCATTAGCGAAAACCTCTCACCAAGTTTTAGTAACTTTTTATTTTTATCTTCAATAATTTGCACATGGATGAATAACCATAACTTCAACCACGTGGTAACTTCCAAAATCATGTACTGGAAGATTAAACAAATATGTAATTAAAATAGGATATTTTCTAAAATGAAAATGGCATTAACGTTTATTTTCTGGTAATCAATAAAAAATATCCGAGAACATAAAATTACCATGTTTGTGTTTGTTTTATATATACAGTATATATATATATATATATATAATATATATATATATATATATATATATATATATATATATATATATATATATATATATGTATATTTACCTGTATATATATGTATATATAGATATACAGTATATGTAAATATGTGTATATTTACCTGTAATATATATGTATATATAGATATATACAGTATGTATATATTACTATATATATATATATATATATATATATATATATATATATATATATATATAATATATATATATATATATATATATATATATATGTTACAGGCAAACTGTGTATACAGGCATTTCACGAAATGCCTAAAGATTTTAGGCATTTCACGAAATGCCTATAGATTTTAGGCATTTCACTAAATGACTGATTTCACCCTGGGATTTCGCGAAATGACTAAGATTTCCGAGCCATTACGCGAAATGACTGAGACCTAGTAGTTCTTTGCCTGATAGAATTCAGGCAAACTGTGTAATTTTGGTATTTGTTTCTAAACACCACTTTTATGAGTTTATAAATATATATGCGTGTTGACATGGATTCTTATTCACTGAAAGTTGGTTTTGATACTTTGTTATAAATAGTCTTTATTTATGTATATCTGTCAAACATTTTCGTATAATTTTCATACATTTTATTTCCATATAAATTGTAGCCAGAGTTGTTTCAAGCATAGGTGATCAATTCAAATTAAATACCTGAGAAGTTAATTCTGTTTTGTTTGAAATGGCCTCTTTCTTTAATTTCTTTTTACTATGTGAGCAGGTAATTTAGTCAGTTTGATTTCTTTTACCCATATAAGAAAGTAATTCGCCAAACACCAGTGAACTAATTAGGGATGTCTGTTTCCTGAAGGTTCATCCTGACTTTGAATGTGGAAGTGATTCATTTACATCTATTGGCAGAATAAACCTATCAGATTTGCTATATTGATAGACTTCAAAATGGCAAATGACTTTGACATTAATTTTACGATAAATTTCAAAAATACTTGTTGCCTACGTATGTGGATATTTCAACAATTGAAGAGTTGAAGATTGCCTCACAGGATAAATCTTCTAAGTCTTGCCATGGATACAATATTCTGAACAAGTGAGTAACCTGATCAATATAAGAGGTTTTAGATTATAGTTTGAAACAATTAGTAATGCAGATATAACTAAAACTAATATTATACACTAAATATGCAAACATCGCAAGGGAGGCTGTCGACCTGTTCAAGTCCTACTGCCTTACCTGCCAAGAAAAGACAAAATGAACGAAGACAAAGGGAGTTGTGGTTCGCCCCCTACTTACTCAAGATTTCAATTTTCTCTGCCAAGTCGATTTCATTGTCATGGAGTCATCTCCACAAGCCAACACAAGCAGCTTATGGTGTACCAGTGCCATCTGACCAAGTATGTCATCCTGCGGCCACTCACATCCAAGAGAGCAGCTGAGGTTGCTTTTCAGTTTTTGGATATCTTTTTATTGATTAGTGTTCCATGCATCCTACAATCAGACAATGGATCTGAGTTCACTGCCCAGGTGGTTCGATAGTTGAATAATCTCTGGTCGCGTCTTATGCATGGCAAGCCCCGCCACCCACAAAGGCAGAGTCAAGGCTCAGTCGAACGAGTAGAACTCGGACATCAAAGACGTGCTGGCTTCTTGGCACTCTGACAACAACAACCGAGATTGGGCCCTATGCCTTTATTTTATGTTCAGAACCAGAAGAACTCATCATACCATTCTGGGATCAAGGGAACCCCATATGCTTCTTTGCTTAGGAAGGATCCATAAGTTGAACTCAATACTACTAACTTGCTTCAGGAGATCAGTGGCCGCTTAGAGACAGAAGATGATCTTACAGTACTGGCAGCATAGCCTCCTACTGATCCAACTGACGAGCCAGTCGAGGCCTCTGAGCCTGTCACCATCTTCAGCTAGCCAACCAAGGTCCACTCAGTTCAGCACCGCATATTGCATCAAGATCACAAGAAATTTCCAAGAACAACAAGAGGGCCAGAAAGGCTCCAGTGTGCCAAGCAGAACGTATAGTTAAACGTAGTAGGATCGATTTAAAAGCCGGGGAAATAAAGGACAATATAGCCGTGCCAGTTTCACTTGTTGACAGGGAAGGGGGGGGGGAATCCAAGAAATCTTCTAGGGATCAACATGGAAGGATGTGAAAATGACTTATAACCTACAAGGGTAAAGGCGGGGATTCTAAAGACTGAATTCACAAGGAATGAATTCAACTTGTGCTCCCAACGATTGTTGATGAAATCAACCAAGAACCGCAAGTATCTTTTCGTGAGGCACTGAATGAAGGCTCCTCTGTCTAATTGTACATTTAATGAAAAAAGAAACAATATATGGTTTTAAAAAATATCTTGTTACAGAGTTTTTGCTACTAAAATACCCTAGAAATATTCAATATACCTGCAAATATATACTATTTAACTTGAAATCCTTCCCCTGGCAAAGAAAAAAAATTGCTACTAAATTACCCTAAGCATATACAACATACCAGCAGAAATACACCATTGAACTAAAATTCTTATGAACCAGGCATTTCGCGAAATCCCTGCGCTATAATACCAGTCATTTTGCGTAGTGCCTGGAAATTTTAGTCATTTCGCGAAATCCCTAAGTGAATCAGTCATTTCACGAAATGCCTGAAAAATTTAGGCATTTCGCGAAATGCCTGGTTACACAGCTTGCTTGTAACATACACATAATATATATATATATATATACATATATATATATATATATATATATATATATATATATATATATATATATATATATATATATATATATATGTATATTAGTGTATATATACATACATATAAATATAAGTGTTTGTATTAGCATTCGCTAATCATACCGATCACAGGTACGATTCTAAGACTTCAATATCATATAAATCTGAAGTTCTAGATAAATGCTGTATTGTCTACTCGTCGCTTCAAACTTCCTACTCCTACCAAACCTACAACGGACATTGCCGATAGCCTCCTGAACCCAAACTCCTCTCCAAATACAAAAGTCATCCAAACCTTTTAGCTAGATTAGTGATAAGCTAAGCTATTCTGGCTGAATATATATATATATATATATATATATATATATATATATATTATATATATATATATATATATATATATATATATATATATATATATATATATATATATATATTTACCAAACCGGGATAACAAAGATCTAATACTACATAGTAAATCTGAACATGCTAATTTGCACTAATCATTAGGGTATTTTTCTTTAAATTAAAGTTGGCAATCATTGTATAGACTTCTAGCTCTAGTGTTTAATCACTAACACGTAAGTTCTTAAGTCATGGTATATCCCTATAATGGCATTCGTGGCTGTCATAACTAATATCTCCGGTATACTTCAGACAAAACTGCAACAGTTTTTTTTTTAATTCAATTGCTAAAACTCGAACCTATTCAAAAAGACACGAAATTACTCTGGAACTCTAACAATGGTATCAACGAACGACAGACGTTGGGGATTCAATTCCGAAGATGGAGATCTACTGCATGTATTTGGAACAGATCTATAGCAGAGCAGAGAACAGGTGGACTGTAAAAACAGCTAAAGACGTTTTAAATTAGAACTCAGTATATTTTGGCATATCAACAAACACTTCGACAGCCATTTCATCCTAGGGATTGCAAGCCTATTAACCACTCATCAAAATAATGACGCTTTTGTTTATTATGAATTGAAAACAAATGATTAAACGGCAATAAATAAAATGCAGAGGAGAAAGGTTACATTGCTAGCTGCACTGTGAGAATTCATTGAATACGGACACGGAGTGCTGGTTCGACAGAACTACAATGAATGGTCGAAATCTTGAGTCGGAATAAGACAAGAACCCCAAGCGACAGTATATGGAGTTCCATCGACATGATAAACTAATGGCCTTTACGCTGTCGGCCTAAAAACATTTCAGTAGGAAGTTTCATTAATCCCTGATAACATACCGTCCTTGCAATAGTTAAAGAATAGCACCTCAAGGAACTCCAAAGAGGGTGCGCAATACAAGATACGGACACACCATTCAACAGTGTCATATCGTACAGAAGTACATACAGTATACGATAATCTTACAACTTTGTAGAATACAAATAAAATATTGGGCATGTACGCTTGCTAAAAATCATACACCAAGTATCACCCGCTTTTTTTTTTATTCGAGGATCCACTACTATTTTGAATGTTGCATCATCTAACCTTATATTATCTTGCAACTGTTCCTTGCCTTGCACTTTATGCTGATGAATAACACTATCAATATATATTAAACATTACTATTGTACTGATGATACATTAAAACTACGGTTAAAAATTCCTTAATCATTATAATGATTACAATGTTAACCCCATTGTCATTATTGGTTGTCAATAAGAAGTGTACTATCAATATTTGTTTTTTTGGAAAAAAAAAATCCGATACGGTTCGCAGATTCCGCAGATATTGGTGGAGATCGGCGTACTTGTCATTTAAAACAATAAGACAACGCAGAGGGATATAAGAACTTACCCCTACTATTATTAATGGTTAGAGCAATCATTATTTCTTTTATGTATTTAAGTACCCTATGTGTACATACACGCATTGATGGATAAGGATTCACGTGTGTATGCGTACTAGTGCATTTTTGTAGCTATTCTAAAGAGAAACTATATGTAAACTATGAAATATTTTTATTAGGAACATTTTGATAAAATTTTGCACCTAATGTCATGTAGAGACCAAACTGAAGAAACAGGTTGTTTCGATATGCGAGTCAATCTTATTGACCACCCATGTGGTTTGATAAATCGTTTATTTGTGATAAACTTCAACAGGATAAGAAATGGTGTCTTATTAAACTTTAACAGGATGAGAAATGGTGTCCAATAGGATATATATATATGTATATATATATATATATATATATATATATATATATATATATATATATATATATATATATGTGTGTGTGTGTGTGTGTGTGTGTGTGTAATTGTTATGTTTGTTGGGGATAGGAAAATACATGTAAGTCCATATATATATTTTTATATATATATATATATATATATATATATATATATATATATATATATATATATATACACATTATATATATATATATATATATATATATATATATAATGTATATATATATATATATATATATATATATATATATATATATATATATATATATATATATATAATGTATATATATATATAAATATATATATCGACTTACATGTATTTTCCTATCCCCAACAAACATAACAATTACAGAAGTGGCCAGTGAGTAACAGATGTAAATGGGCAGTGTGATCTATATGACGAAAAAGAACAGAAAAGAAAATGGGAGAGAGGAAGAAAGGGGAGGAGTGTTTTTCTTCACTGAGGATGGTTCTAATTAGGATATCACCGCTACGATTATTTTTTTATCATGGCCCATTCATCTAGCATACCAATTATCACTCTTAACCACCTGATCCTCCTCCTCTTCTTCCTATCCCTAACCTCTCTCTCCTCTCATTTTCTTATCTTTATTCATTTTGCTTCTGAAGCTGAAGCTGTTGTTACTCCCATGTCCACCCCCTCTCAGTCCTCCCCTCTATTCCTTTGCCATTTGTAGTTCCACATGTCATTCTCTTGATCGAGGTACTTTAATCAGGCTATTGTTTTCTTTGGGATGCATGTCCTTTGGAGTACAAACATTCGAGCGCGCAATATTTGGATTTACTTGAGAGAGAGAGAGAGAGAGAGAGAGAGAGAGAGAGAGAGAGAGAGAGAGAGAGAGAGAGATGATGATGATGATGATGATTATGTATTGGGGAAGAGAATAGTCCATGTACGTTGTACAAACTCCTTACATGATTCAAAGGAATAATTTGCTGCCTCACAATCTTCAGTTACGTTGCCTCTTCATTATCATATTCCTTTCTCTTTTAAAAAATCCATCTCTTCCCTTCTTGTTATTAGTTCTACCTTATCAAATCGTACTATTCCTTTCTAATATACACCGTTCTACCTAGCTCTCCTACCGTCACATCTCTCTCTCTCTCTCTCTCTCTGGGGGGGGGGCGGCTTTCAGTAGCGTACTCATCTGCCAAAGCAAAGGTACCTCGCTTAAGTTTCAGATCTGACGAGGAGGAACAAATGGGCAAATGTCTCTGTTCACCTAAGAGGTAAATTATATAACTAGTTGTTACCCGACAGTAGAGGGTCGCAGATATGGTGGAAAAAATAGAAAGAAAACTAACATGTTTATCACAACACTTGCATATACTAAAAAAAACCGTTATATGGCGATGTAATGCTCAATCATTTAAAAAAACTCTCTCTCTCTCTCTCTCTCTCTCTCTCTCTCTCTCTCTCTCTCTCTCTCTCTCTCTCTCTCTCAATGTGTGACCAATACGAATCTTAATTTACAAATAACTTCGTGAACATTACAGATCCTTTCTCCATTAGCCAGATTTAATTCGAAAGTTCTATTTTCTTTTCTTCACGTCCAGGTTATTATTTCCTCTCGAAGGTCTTTCATAGCCTTTTGAACAATGGATTCCCATATTCACTTTTCTCATAGCTATATATTCTTGTTCATATCCTTCTTTCTTATATCGGCATTACTTCCTAATATCTCCCTCATTTCCTTGTCAATAATACGATAACTTTTACTGTACTCTCTCTCTCTCTCTCTCTCTCTCTCTCTCTCTCTCTCTCTCTCTCTCTCTCTCTCTCTCATTTGAGATAGCCTGCGTTAAAGCTGACATGCTTGTACAGTGAACGCTTCACTGTATACAATATGATATAAAAGGCGAAGGCGTCCTTACCAGCGACACGGTAACCAAACCAGAATAATCCTTTCAACATCCAACAAACCATCATCATCAACACCCGTATTTGACTTGAGAATTCTAATATATTCCGCACAAACTTACTGCAAAATAAATAAAAAAGAAAATCTTTGTTTATTAATGCTACGCGCAAACAAGATGGGAAAGGGAGAAAAATGGCTAATGTCCTTTTACCTTGAAGAGCTTTTGCGGGAAGCCTTTCATGGCAATATCATTAATTGACGATAAAGTAAGTTTGCCGTTGATGAACGATGAGGGAGGGGACGTTGGGAGAGAAAAACTGACCATATACTACGAGGATATAAGACTGGAACGTTCAATAACATTACGTAACGCTTTTAATTTCACAGTTAAAACCCGCACAAATATGTAGTTTGTTTATTATCCTATTTGGATGACTTACCAATAATGACTTTTCTTTTAAATGTATTTTTAATTGCAAAGGATGTTGATCATAGATGAAAAGGCATTTGGTTAATCTATTTATATTATCATTCAGAGTAAAGCAATAATAAACAAATTCAAATGAGTTTTATATCTATTTAATTTGCTATTATTTTCTTGAGTCAATTTGATTCCCCACGAAAATAATTGTGAAAAAAATCATTGGAGTAAAATATCGTAGAAAATGGATATGACATTTTCATAGGTTTAAGTGTATATTTCATATGCATATACCAAGTACTGTATCATTACACTCAAGTCTCGCAAATAAATGTGAAATATCTCCTACGCCTATTGGACAGACAAGATACATCTCCATTTGTCTAACCTGACAAAAAGCCCTTCTAAATGCAACAAAAAGTGGTAGGGAGTCGGAAGAGAAATGACAAAACGCCGAGCTCCAACAAAGCCTTCGTTCGTCTGCAGCACCTTTACGATTCAATGAACGCATACCTCTGACGAAAACCCCAATTTTGGGGATAAAATCTCCAAAGCTACTGTGTAAAGCCAACGACTCTCCTCCTGTGACAACACATCTACTTTAATTAAATCTCCATACATTGCCGTCCTCATCATCATCATCACTGTCGTCGTAACTCTCCCTCACTCGTACATGCTTACAACTGTAATTACGCTTCAGGTTAGAAACCAAAAGTGTACAGTAGGAATTCTATTTGTGAGCAGAACAAATTATTTAGAAAATAATAAATAGATGCATTCATCACACTCGACCCCTGCAGGAAACAACTGATTACCAGCTGCAACAAAGATAACAACTCAAGATTCAAAATTATAAACTTGCGTCCTTTAAGATTTCAAGGAATTCAAGAGAGTGCAAGATGAAAAGGTTCACTTCAGTTGTATTTTTATAAATTAGTCCTAATAACAGACAATTTTATATTCGCTACCAGAAAGGTTACATCGTTTTCACAATAATAGTCGGAACCGTATAGAAAATCCGGAGACTTGTGTTAAGATGGAGATTAACATTATAGCATATGGTATATCAAGAAAACATTATTTAAATACAGATGTATAAAAGAGAGATAGAGAATGTCTTTTGAATGTTTCATCCCTTTAAGATAAAAATTAGCAGTCGAGGCAATCCCGTTTTGAGGGTATACAAGAGTATTATGACGGAAGCATTTTTCTTTTTCTCTTCATCTCTCCACTCTAGTGCGACCCACGACGGTCAGCTAACAACTAGGTACACAATCTACTGCTTAGGAAAACAGTCTACATTTCAAGGAAGGGGCACATACAGTATGTTCCCTTTCTTACGGTCCGGGACTTGAACTCTGTGTCATAGCATTGTCAGCTCGTATAGTACATGTGCTGGCGAAAGCGTAACCAGGAGAGAGAGAGAGAGAGAGAGAGAGAGAGAGAGAGAGAGAGAGAGAGAGAGAGAGAGAGAGATTTCGGTTGAAGTTTCACCCTCCCCATAAGATGGTTACCCTCTTCGAGAGACTGCCCTGATAGTTTACTATTGTCTTGACACAGACAAGCACTCTAGCTCGTTTTTCGTCTCTCTCCTCTCCGCCGCAACGGTCGACTAATAACTTGGTACCTAATTCGCAGTTTAGAACAGGCCTAAGGAAAGCGTTCATTTGGATCCCTTCATTCGGTCATAGATTCGAACGCGATCATCAGATTGCCGAGAGAGAGAGAGAGAGAGAGAGAGAGAGAGAGAGAGAGAGAGAGAGAGAGAGAGAGAGAGAGAGAGAATAAAAAACAATAATGTAATACTAATTATTTTGTATATGTTATTTTATCTGAAACACACTTCAATACATTTGTATTTAGCAAGGACACTAATTATTACGAAGATAAAATTAGCTTTATTCACCATTTATCATCGTATAATGTATGCACATAGGCTTACACATTTATAAATTTCGGAGCCTATTAATAAATGAATATATATATATATATATATATATATATATATATATATATATATATATATATATATATATATATATATATATATATATGCATGTATGTGTTGAGTGACAAATATAATACATGTTTGCGAGTCTATACCAAATACATCTTATAAATACAGGGAAATATATATATATATATATATATATATATATATATATATATATATATATATATATATATATATATATATATATATATATATATATATATATATATATATATATACACACACATTCATATTACTTACGTTGACAGTGACTAATGTATAAAATATATGTTTGTGACAGTTTACCAAAATACAAACATAAAATAACATGACATATTTGAAACACTTTTTAAACAGTTGCATATCTTTCAATTCAATCCAGTAGCCTCCGTAAGATCTTGGTAAAAATATTACTTAACGGTTAATATGACAAATTTCGTAGATAATTTGTATTTTTCCTACCATACAAACCTTTGCTATTTCCATGGGGTAACATTTGGCGGAGCTGAATGACGAGCCATTAAAATTAAACGAGGGTTAACTACCCCCTTGCTAATTAGCAGGGGGTAGGGAAGGGGTAGCTAGCTACCCCTTCCCCCCTCACACACTGTGAATAGCTCAATTCACTTAAAGGTAGGACTTGACTTGGGGGTCAGGGCTGGCGGGTAACATTTGCGTAAATAGCAAAGGTTTGTATGGTAGGAAAAATACAAATTATCTACGAAATTTGTCATTTGTTCCGTAACCCAATACAAACCATTGCTATTTCCATGGGGTGACTTACCCTTAGGAAGGGCGGAAAGTCCCCAGCCTTCTGGCTTCGGCTTTACCCGGGGACTCCAATTCCGAGTTGTAGAACTCAAGGAACGGGAGTCCCTAACCCTCGCACGCTGTCATGTTTGACCATCGTGCGGCCTACTAGGATGTGTGTGAAGGAGAATAACGTGACTCGTCCTAGGCAGTTGACCTGGAGTTCTTTATTGTGGAACTCTAGGCTAGGACGTTCCCAATACCACCTCGTCAGGGTATGGGGGACGCGACAGTATTAAGGCTAATACTAGGAGCACAAGGAAGCATGGTTTACCTGCAGAGGTTGAGGTCAGCTGCGCAAAGACCTGGATGCTGCTATCCCCAAGAGAGGGGAGAATGAAGAAAGAAGTATGGGCCAGACATACTCTTTCATTCACGCAGACTAAAACCGGGTAACAATGCCCTCAACCTTCTGCTACTTGTCCAATAAGGAGCCTGAGGTTAGACCAGCTGTTGTGCAGCCACCACAGGACCGATAGAAAACGTATCGAGGTTCCTGTGGGTCACGTCCTGCAGGTAGTGGGCTGTGAACGTCGTCTGACGTTTCCAGACCCCGGCTTGTAGAACCTGCGTCACAGAGAAGTTTCTCTTGAAGGCCAGGGAAGTAGCATCACCCCTGACGTCGTGAGCTCTGGGACGACATGACGGAGGAGAGTCGGGATTCAAGGTGCTGCTTATCACCTTGCGAATCCATGAAGAGATGGAGTTCTTGGTGACCCTCCTCTTTGTCCTCCCTATGCTCACAAACAAAGCTTGCACATGAGGACGGGCTGCAGCTGTCCTTTTGAGGTAGCGCCTCAGACTCCTGACTGGGCACAGTAACAGATGGTCTGGGTCACTTGTTACAGAACGTAGACTCGTTACCTTGAAGGAGTGGAATCTTGGATCCGAAACCCCAGGGTTTTGAGTCTTAGCAATGAACTCAGAGACGAAATTGAACGTTACCTCCCCCCATCCCCTTGAATGGGCAACGTCGTAGGAGAGACCATGAAGTTCACTTACTCGTTTGGCCGCGGCCAACACGAGTAGGAACACCGTCTTCCACGTTAGGAGGCGATCAGACGCCTGGCGTAATGGTTCAAAGGGAGCTCTTTTCAGAGCCCTGAGCACTTGAACCACGTTCCCAGGAGGGGGTCTGACTTCCGACTGGGGCAAGTAAGCTCGTAGTTGCGTATGAGTAGAGAAAGTTCCAACGAAGAGGAAATATCTACTCCTTTCAGCCTGAAGGCTAAGCTTAAGGTTGAGCGATAGCCTTTCACCGCCGAGACCGAAAGGCGCATTTCCTCCCGAAGATATACAAGGAACTCCGCTATTGTTGGAATAGTGGCATCGAGCGGAGAGATACCCCTTCCACGACACCAACCACAAAAGACTTTCCACTTCGCCTGGTAGACGCTAGCAGAGGATTCTCGCAGGTGTCGAGACATCCTGTCTGCAACCTGTTGAGAAAATCCTCTCTCCGTGAGGAGTCGCTGGATAGTCTCCAGGCGTGAAGCCGAAGCGAAGCTACGGCCTTGTGGAAGATGTTGCAATGTGATTGTCTGAGTAGCTCGTGACGTGGAGCGAGTTCTCTTGGGGGTTCCGTTAGGAGTTGCAGAAGGTCCGGGAACCATTCCGCATGATGCCATAGCGGAGCTATGAGAGTCATGGAGAGGTTGACCGATAGGTTGGCCTTGTTGAGCAACCTTCTCATCAGACAAAAAGGTGGGAAGGCATAGACGTCCATATTGTCCCACCTGTGTTGAAATGCATCCTGCCAGAGAGCCTTGGGGTCCGGGACTGGAGAGCAGTAAAGGGGCAGCCTGAAAGTCAAGGCTGTCGCAAACAGGTCTACAGTCGGGGAACCCCACAAAGTCAGGACTTTGTTGGCTATCTGAGGATCCAAAGACCACTCGGTACTCACTATCTGCGTCGCCCTGCTGAGGCTGTCGGCGAGGACATTCCTCTTGCCAGGAATGAAGCAAGTTGACAGTGAGATCGAGCGGGTTTCAGACCATCTCAGAATCTCTACTGCAAGATGGGATAGCTGCTGCGAGAAGGTACCTCCCTGCTTGTTGATATAAGCCACTACTGTGGTGTTGTCGCTCATCACCACCACGGAGTGGCCCGCCAGGATTGTTGGAACTGTTGAAGAGCCAGAAAAACGGCCTTCAATTCTAGCAGGTTGATGTGGAGGCACCTTTCCGATTCTGACCAAAGGACTGAGGCTCTTTGGTTCAGAATGAGGGCCCCCCACCCTTGATTTGACGCGTCCGTAAACAGAGTCAAATCTGGGGGGAGGACGAGAAGATCTGCTCCTTTCCGTAGGTTCTCATCGTCCAGCCAACATCGAAGATCCGCCCGTTCCGAAGGTCCTATGGGAACTAGGAAGTCCAGGGAATCGTTTCCCTGATTCCATCGTGACTTCAGCCGCCACTGGATGGATCTCATCCTGAGGAGGCCGTTTGGAACAAGACGAACCAAAGACGATAGATGGCCTAAGAGACGTAACCACAGTTGGGCTGGAAGCTCTTCTCGTCTGAGGAAAGGTTCTGCTACCTTCCTCAGCCTTGCTATCCTTCCGTCTGATGGAAAGGCTTTGTGGAGAATCGTGTCTAGTTTCATGCCTAGGTATACCAGTTTCTTCGTAGGGCACAGAGAGGACTTCTCGAGATTTACCAAGATCCCTAGATCTTGGCAAACTTCCAGAAGCCTGTCTCGGTGTCGCAGAAGGGTCGACTCCGAGTCTGCCAGGATTAGCCAGTCGTCCAGATAACGAGGGAGACGGATGCCGTTCCTGTGAGCCCACAACGAGATCAGAGTGAACACCTTGGTGAACACCTGGGGTGCCGTGGAGAGACCGAAACACAGCACTTTGAACTGGTAGGCCTTACCGTCTAGGCTGAATCTTAAGTACTTCCTGGAAGACGGATGGATGGGGATCTGGAAGTACGCGTCCTTCAGATCCAGAGTGCCCATAAAGTCTTGTGGTCTCACTGCCAGTCTGACCGTGTCCGCTGTCTCCATACTGAAACGAGTTTGTATGACAAACTTGTTTAGTGCTGAGAGGTCGATGACCGGTCTCCAGCCTCCAGACACCTTCTTTACAAGAAAGAGTCGACTGAGGAAGCCTGGGGAGCCGTCGTCGACCTCCTGGAGAGCATCCTTCTTGAGCATGGTCTCGACTTCTGCCGGGAGGGCCAACCCCTTTGGTGGTCCCAAGGCATAGGAGTTCAACGACACTGGATTCGCTGTCAGGGGAGGTAGAGATGTTGTGAACGGGATGCGATACCCTTGACCGATCACAGAGACCGTCCAAGGGTCGGCCCCGAGTTGCTGCCACCTCTGCACGCAACTTTTTTAGGCATCCCCCCACAGGTGGACACGCGGGGGGACTGCCACTCCCAGTGTTTGCGACCTTTGCCGCTTCCTCTAGGAGTTCTACCCCTAGAGGACTTGCCACGTCTTGTCTTTCGGCTGAAAGGACTGCGGCTTAGACACGCTTGTCTTAGCTGCCGGAACCTGCTTAGGTGTCTTGCGAGCCTGCTGTTGACGTTGTTGTTGAGGGGCTGGAGGTTATAGGGCCGAGATGTCAGGGCCCTTTGGAGGAGAGAGTCCTGGTTCGATCTCCTCCACCTCTCAGCCGTCTGCTCAATGTCACGAGGCTCCAGTAACTCCCCTTCAAAATTAGAGGAGTGTCTGAGCCTGCTGACGTCTGCAGTGGGGATCTTCGGATGGCACCTCTCGGACACTGAATCGCGTCTTTTGAGGATCATGTTGGCCCACAGGTTAGTGACCTGGTGGGCTAGAAACTCAATAGAGCGAGAGCCCGAGAAGAGGAAGGTCTCCAAAGCTTTCCTATTGCTCTCCTTGGACAGATCCTCGGATCGCAATAGGATGCCCAGAGACCCAAGCCAGAGATCAAGCCACGAAGTTGCCTGCATGGCACTCTTCGCGACTTTTCCCAGGTTTTGGGTCTCTGACGCTGCAAACGTCACCTGCCGGGTAGAGAGCTTCTCGAAAGAAGTTCCCTTTGCTAGTTCTTCCATGGAATGATGGAGTGGGAGAGACATGCAAGACTCCCCGTCGATCTCGAAATACCTCCTCTGTTGGACTAGAGGAGGTGGGAGAAGTTTGAACCCGGCAGAAGAACGTCCTGAGGAGGCCAGACCGGAGAGTTGAGCTTTGACCTTGTCTCTGGCGCATTTCCCCCCTTTAGACCAGGGCAAAGCCACACTAGTCTTGGGGGGCTTCTGGACACCAAAGACCTCGTCAAGCACAGTGTCTTTCCCCTCGCGAGGGGCTGTCTCCGGGTCCTTGATTTTGTTGAGCTCCCTCATCAATCCAAGGACCTGCCAGAACGCATGTTCTGACTCGCTGTGCTCTCCTCTTGGTGGAATGGCAGCTAAGTTTCCCATCCCCAGGAGGTCTTCTTGGGGACATCTGGCGCGCAGGCGTGCGGGCGTTGGCTGGACAGGAACAGGAGATTCCTTGGGGAGCGTGGGCGCGTAGGAGCACGGACTCAAGAAAGAACATGTGCGCGCATGTGTGAATGCGCGTAGGCACGCAGGAGCGCTGGTGCGCGGGCGCTCAGACTCTTGACTAAGTCCAGAAGCACAGGAGAACGTCGGCCAGAAGAGCGCGTTTAGCGAGCGCCCTTCTTAGGGTCTGCAGGAACCAAGGCATGCGGACGTGAAGGGCGAGCTGCAGAAGATCGTGGGCGCGGTTGCGCCAAAATAAGAAGGCGCTCAGCAATAGAAGGGCACGCAGGCATCAATGGGCGATGAGGAGAGCGCAAGCAAGGCAAAGGAGAACCCTTGCGTTCATCAGGACCAGGCGAGCGTGGGCGCACAGGGCGCGCATCAGGCACAAGCACAAATGAGTGCTTGCGCGCGGGGGAGTGCTCGAGCGCAGGAGAATGATGGTGCGCAGTGCGCGCATCACGAAGGCGCTGCAACTTCTCTGGAGGATGAGAGAGCCCAGGAGAGAGCTGGCGAGCAGGAGATTACTGGGGCGTTGGAGAGCGCTGCAACTTCTCAAGAAGATGAGAGCGCTGGCAAGCAGGAGATCGCTGGCGAGCAGGAGATCGCTGGCGCGTTGGAGAGCGCTGGCGAGCAGGAGATCGCTGGCGCGTTGGAGAGCGCTGGCGAGCAGGAGATCGCTGGCGCGTTGGAGAGCGCTGGCGAGCAGGAGATCGCTGGCGCATTGGAGCGCGCTGCAACTTCTCTGGAAGGTGAGAGTGCCCAGGTGAGCGCTGGCGAGCAGGAGAGCTCCCAGGTGAGCGCTGGCGAGCAGGATGGCGCCCAGGTGAGCGCTGGCGAGCAGGATGGCGCCCAGGTGAGCGCTGGCGAGCAGGAGAGCGCCCAGGTGAGCGCTGGCGAGCAGGAGAGCACTCAGGTGAGTCCTGGCGAGCAGGAGAGTGCCCAGGTGAGCGCTGGCGAGCAGGAGAGCGCCCAAGTGAGCGCTGGCGGGCAGGAGAGCGCCCAGGTGAGCGCTGGCGAGCAGGAGAGCGCCCAGGTGAGCGCTGGCGAGCAGGAGGGCGCCCAGGTGAGCGCTGGCGGGCAGGAGAGCGCCCAGGTGAGCGCTGGCGAGCAGGAGAGCGCCCAGGTGAGCGCTGGCGAGCAGGAGGGCGCCCAGGTGAGCACTGGCGAACAGGCGAGCGCCCAGGTGAGCACTGGCGAGCACGAGAGCGCCCCGGTGAGCGCTGGAGAGCAGGAGAGCGCCCAGGTGAGCGCTGGCGAGCAGGAGATCGCTGGAGCGTTGGAGAGCGCTGTAACTTCTCTGGAAGATAAGAGCGCCCAGGTGAGCGCTGGCGAGCATTGGCGAGCAGGAGAGCTAGAGCTCCATGCACGCAAGCGAGCAGGTGGCGCGCAGGGGAACCCTGCGTAGGCGCCCAAAGCACGTCAGCAGCCAGGAACGGCGAAGGGAGGTCTGGTAGGTGTAGGGGATCGCGAACGATCCGCAGGAAGTTGCAGTGACGATCCTCTCCAGACGAGACGGATCCTCCACAGGGGAGGAGACGAAGATCCAAAGAGGCGCCTCCTAACTCCCTTGTAGGGAGAAGGAAGACCTCTCTCGTGCAGAGGGCGAAGCGAAGGCGCCCTCTGGGTAGGAAGACGGGTCATCCGTCCTCTGAAGAGGAGTCTCTGTAGTGAAACTTCCCTCACGGGGAAGAAACACTTGCAGGAGAGACCGTAGGACTCCACTGCCCCCCCGAAGGAGACCGAGCCTTCCGCAACAACAGCAACAACAGCAGCAGAAGGCCTCCGAAGAGGAGTCTCTGTGGTGAACTTTCCTCACGGGGAAGAAACACTCGCAGGAGAGACCGGAGGACTCAACTGCCCCCCGAAGGAGACTGAGCCTTCAGCAACAACAGCAACAAGAGGCCTCCGAAGAGGGATCTCTGTGGAGAGCTTCCCCCACGGGGAAGAAACACTCCTGCAGCTGCTCAGCCCCTTGAACGTAGCCGCAGATGCAACCGCTCAGCCCCAAGAGCATAGTTGCACAATATAAATTAAGGTAAGAGAAGTTTCCCCCGAAAGAGAAACAACTCAAAACCTGGGAAAGGAACCTCCCTCGGAAGGGAAGTGTCCCCACCCAAGGAGGCGAGCCTCCTGCGAGTTCTAAGATGAACTGAGGAGCTGTCGATATCACGGGAGGAATTCCAGGAGGAGAGACACGCCCCTGACGAAGATCCAACCCACAAGACAGCTCTGCTTCGTAGACCCATAGGCAACCGAACAGCAAATCATTAACTGTGAAAAAAATGAACAGTAATTAGTTAACATTC